>NW_027648841.1:0-49374 GCF_965637545.1 Phallusia mammillata
AAAAAAATCACCACCAAAATTGCCAAAAGAGGATTTGAAAAATGACACATTTTGACGAAGCTGTTTTAGTGTGCTCATGCAGCAAATCACTTAATTGCAATAGGATACACTTGAAATTAGAAATAAACAATTGTGTTCAGTCACCCAAGACCCTTTCCTGGTTGAAATGCCAGCCTTGCAGCCCGCAGCACACACAAATTGCAATACAGATGGCAAAAAGCCTAATCGAAAGCAAAAATGATTTCAATTGAGGTGCAAAGTGTTTTATTTGAATGAAAAATAGCCCTGGGGCCATTGAAAGCCGGTACTGATTGAACGGGGATTCACTTCAGCTTGGGCACAGGTCATTTTAAATCACAATTCAACCAAAACAACAAATGGCAATGCTTTGCAGCAAATGCTGTCGGTCAGCACATGTGCTGCTGCTTGCTGTAGTGTGGTGCTTTTAGGGACCCAAGAGCACCAGGAGAGGCCAATGTCAGCTGAGGAGCCAACCTTGAACATGCCAAGTGCTGTCTGCCAGTCCAGAAGGCCCAGAGTGAGGGAGAAAAACCTGCCTTGCAAGCATGTGACTTCAATTCGCCCTAATCGGCACCATAGATACGGACCTTTGCAGCGAGGTGTTTTACCACAACAGGCAGAAAAAGAGAGCCCAGACTGGTCACAGTTCCTGGACACAATAGGGTTGCATGTCACCAACTTGCTCGCTGCCCTGCTTTCCACTTTGCTCCAGTGCTTTCGCTCGTATACTGCATACTGACCTTCGGCAAGTAACCTGGCACAACAGAAAGGTTCACATTTAAATTCTGCACAGTTCAGTCAACTTTTAGTGGCTCACACTGAATGAAAACCAAGCACACTATTTATTTCTGCCATATGAACTGTTTCCAACTCTTTTATAAGCAACCTTTCGCTATGTGGTGGCTCGAAAATGAAAAGGATTTATGGTAATTTTTTTACATGCCTTTCTTACATGTCTCGGGTGGAAAACAATGATGTGGGACCCACAACAAGTGACACAGAAAACCAGCAAAGTGCGGGGAGGTTGAGCCTTAAATTGTGGTAACCAAAGCAGGTTTACTCAACTGCCAGACTGATCTGTCTTTTGTGAAACCTCCGCACAACAGCCCTGACAAAATGCTAACGGACATAGGCAAGCACGGCGAAAGCCTGTGTTGACAAATTTCAAAGTGTCTGCTGCCCAAAAGGTTACTTGTATACGGGCTAAACACAAGTGTCAGTGACCTGATACAAGGCCCAGGGCCTTGGAAGCTCCGGTCACACAGGTGTCAGCAAAAATCTATTTGCTGCAATGGCTTCAGAAAGGGCAGTTTTAAAATCACACAAATCTCGAAAAATAAAACCATTGGGAATGCTTAGAGCTGGGGTGTACAACTTTATATGTCTGTGGCATATAGATCCTCACAGCAGGACCCTTGTTTTCATTCTCAAGAGCTTCTACAGGCCAAGAACAACAAAACAAATCGGTGCCGGAACTGAACCAGCCTTGTAATCATTTTGCTCGCCTTAAAAAGGGCAATTTAACAAGTTTTGACACTTACCGGGTACCGACATGTTTGTAAACATTTTTTCCAGGCAAGAACCACCAGTTGTAGCCAGAAACCTGCGCTGCTGGGGCTTTGAGAGCATGATTTTGTCCAGCTGCAAGTCAATAAATCCACTTTCATCAACAGTTATAGCAAATTTACTGTGTTTGAAGCCTCGCAAGGCCTTGTCTAAGTGTAATTGGGTGTCCTGCAATGCAAACAAATCATTTTTAAGGCCTAACAGCAAGCCAAGAGCTGCAAAAAGTCTTTTAATGCATAAAAACGACGGCCCCCACTAGCGTTTTAAAAAATTCATTTAAAAACCGTCGGTTGGCGCGGTCATAGTGCAAGAGCCATCGTCATCACACAAAGATCGTATGCGCACATCGTACTTTAACCGAACGGAAGCAATCCATAATTAATTAAAAACGCAATTTAAACGCTTTTGCAAGATAATTTTTCAAGTTTTAGAATCATTGATACACGCTGCAACCATTTTCAAGCATATTTTATGCGAATTTGCCTTCGAATCGGTTTGACCGTTACCGTTAATTAGTCACAAAACGCTTGTATTTTTTGGTAATTTTCGATTTATTTGATTGATTTAAAGCCGACTCACCGGACAAAAACGTCCTGATTAAAAAAAGGAAAACTGCACCCCCCGCCGATCACAAAAAACTTGTGGTCTCCAACTCGAGTGGGCGCCAAAACCAATCGCCGCTGCTATGGAGACGGCGTCCCTGCCTAATTGGGTTTTGGGGGGGTTTTTGGGGTAAGCGAGCTCTATCTTGGTGCGCTAAAGGTCCAGTCCTGCTCAGAGCACTTGTTGGCAGGCTCCAAACCAACAAAAGCACCCCGATCTTCCTCCCTGACGCAGATTTGAGCTGTTTTCAAAACAGCTCCTAAACTAATTTTCAGCCAAAGATATTTCCGGTTCAAAAGCACCCCCACTCTTAATTTTTCCTCCAATAGAACAACCAAAAAATTCTCTTTCCAACCATACCAATTTTCAGCACACAAGCAGTTGCCAATCGTGATTTATTGCACACCGAAACAGGGTAAATTTAAAGAAAACAAAATTAAAAACTATAGTTAATTTTAGCAAAAATTTTACAAAACATGAACTGATACAAGGAAATCTATGTCAATCCACAGAATAAAGAACAATAAAGAAAAAAATCACCACCAAAATTGCCAAAAGAGGATTTGAAAAATGACACATTTTGACGAAGCTGTTTTAGTGTGCTCATGCAGCAAATCACTTAATTGCAATAGGATACACTTGAAATTAGAAATAAACAATTGTGTTCAGTCACCCAAGACCCTTTCCTGGTTGAAATGCCAGCCTTGCAGCCCGCAGCACACACAAATTGCAATACAGATGGCAAAAAGCCTAATCGAAAGCAAAAATGATTTCAATTGAGGTGCAAAGTGTTTTATTTGAATGAAAAATAGCCCTGGGGCCATTGAAAGCCGGTACTGATTGAACGGGGATTCACTTCAGCTTGGGCACAGGTCATTTTAAATCACAATTCAACCAAAACAACAAATGGCAATGCTTTGCAGCAAATGCTGTCGGTCAGCACATGTGCTGCTGCTTGCTGTAGTGTGGTGCTTTTAGGGACCCAAGAGCACCAGGAGAGGCCAATGTCAGCTGAGGAGCCAACCTTGAACATGCCAAGTGCTGTCTGCCAGTCCAGAAGGCCCAGAGTGAGGGAGAAAAACCTGCCTTGCAAGCATGTGACTTCAATTCGCCCTAATCGGCACCATAGATACGGACCTTTGCAGCGAGGTGTTTTACCACAACAGGCAGAAAAAGAGAGCCCAGACTGGTCACAGTTCCTGGACACAATAGGGTTGCATGTCACCAACTTGCTCGCTGCCCTGCTTTCCACTTTGCTCCAGTGCTTTCGCTCGTATACTGCATACTGACCTTCGGCAAGTAACCTGGCACAACAGAAAGGTTCACATTTAAATTCTGCACAGTTCAGTCAACTTTTAGTGGCTCACACTGAATGAAAACCAAGCACACTATTTATTTCTGCCATATGAACTGTTTCCAACTCTTTTATAAGCAACCTTTCGCTATGTGGTGGCTCGAAAATGAAAAGGATTTATGGTAATTTTTTTACATGCCTTTCTTACATGTCTCGGGTGGAAAACAATGATGTGGGACCCACAACAAGTGACACAGAAAACCAGCAAAGTGCGGGGAGGTTGAGCCTTAAATTGTGGTAACCAAAGCAGGTTTACTCAACTGCCAGACTGATCTGTCTTTTGTGAAACCTCCGCACAACAGCCCTGACAAAATGCTAACGGACATAGGCAAGCACGGCGAAAGCCTGTGTTGACAAATTTCAAAGTGTCTGCTGCCCAAAAGGTTACTTGTATACGGGCTAAACACAAGTGTCAGTGACCTGATACAAGGCCCAGGGCCTTGGAAGCTCCGGTCACACAGGTGTCAGCAAAAATCTATTTGCTGCAATGGCTTCAGAAAGGGCAGTTTTAAAATCACACAAATCTCGAAAAATAAAACCATTGGGAATGCTTAGAGCTGGGGTGTACAACTTTATATGTCTGTGGCATATAGATCCTCACAGCAGGACCCTTGTTTTCATTCTCAAGAGCTTCTACAGGCCAAGAACAACAAAACAAATCGGTGCCGGAACTGAACCAGCCTTGTAATCATTTTGCTCGCCTTAAAAAGGGCAATTTAACAAGTTTTGACACTTACCGGGTACCGACATGTTTGTAAACATTTTTTCCAGGCAAGAACCACCAGTTGTAGCCAGAAACCTGCGCTGCTGGGGCTTTGAGAGCATGATTTTGTCCAGCTGCAAGTCAATAAATCCACTTTCATCAACAGTTATAGCAAATTTACTGTGTTTGAAGCCTCGCAAGGCCTTGTCTAAGTGTAATTGGGTGTCCTGCAATGCAAACAAATCATTTTTAAGGCCTAACAGCAAGCCAAGAGCTGCAAAAAGTCTTTTAATGCATAAAAACGACGGCCCCCACTAGCGTTTTAAAAAATTCATTTAAAAACCGTCGGTTGGCGCGGTCATAGTGCAAGAGCCATCGTCATCACACAAAGATCGTATGCGCACATCGTACTTTAACCGAACGGAAGCAATCCATAATTAATTAAAAACGCAATTTAAACGCTTTTGCAAGATAATTTTTCAAGTTTTAGTATCATTGATACACGCTGCAACCATTTTCAAGCATATTTTATGCGAATTTGCCTTCGAATCGGTTTGACCGTTACCGTTAATTAGTCACAAAACGCTTGTATTTTTTGGTAATTTTCGATTTATTTGATTGATTTAAAGCCGACTCACCGGACAAAAACGTCCTGATTAAAAAAAGGAAAACTGCACCCCCCGCCGATCACAAAAAACTTGTGGTCTCCAACTCGAGTGGGCGCCAAAACCAATCGCCGCTGCTATGGAGACGGCGTCCCTGCCTAATTGGGTTTTGGGGGGGTTTTTGGGGTAAGCGAGCTCTATCTTGGTGCGCTAAAGGTCCAGTCCTGCTCAGAGCACTTGTTGGCAGGCTCCAAACCAACAAAAGCACCCCGATCTTCCTCCCTGACGCAGATTTGAGCTGTTTTCAAAACAGCTCCTAAACTAATTTTCAGCCAAAGATATTTCCGGTTCAAAAGCACCCCCACTCTTAATTTTTCCTCCAATAGAACAACCAAAAAATTCTCTTTCCAACCATACCAATTTTCAGCACACAAGCAGTTGCCAATCGTGATTTATTGCACACCGAAACAGGGTAAATTTAAAGAAAACAAAATTAAAAACTATAGTTAATTTTAGCAAAAATTTTACAAAACATGAACTGATACAATGAAATCTATGTCAATCCACAGAATAAAGAACAATAAAGAAAAAAATCACCACCAAAATTGCCAAAAGAGGATTTGAAAAATGACACATTTTGACGAAGCTGTTTTAGTGTGCTCATGCAGCAAATCACTTAATTGCAATAGGATACACTTGAAATTAGAAATAAACAATTGTGTTCAGTCACCCAAGACCCTTTCCTGGTTGAAATGCCAGCCTTGCAGCCCGCAGCACACACAAATTGCAATACAGATGGCAAAAAGCCTAATCGAAAGCAAAAATGATTTCAATTGAGGTGCAAAGTGTTTTATTTGAATGAAAAATAGCCCTGGGGCCATTGAAAGCCGGTACTGATTGAACGGGGATTCACTTCAGCTTGGGCACAGGTCATTTTAAATCACAATTCAACCAAAACAACAAATGGCAATGCTTTGCAGCAAATGCTGTCGGTCAGCACATGTGCTGCTGCTTGCTGTAGTGTGGTGCTTTTAGGGACCCAAGAGCACCAGGAGAGGCCAATGTCAGCTGAGGAGCCAACCTTGAACATGCCAAGTGCTGTCTGCCAGTCCAGAAGGCCCAGAGTGAGGGAGAAAAACCTGCCTTGCAAGCATGTGACTTCAATTCGCCCTAATCGGCACCATAGATACGGACCTTTGCAGCGAGGTGTTTTACCACAACAGGCAGAAAAAGAGAGCCCAGACTGGTCACAGTTCCTGGACACAATAGGGTTGCATGTCACCAACTTGCTCGCTGCCCTGCTTTCCACTTTGCTCCAGTGCTTTCGCTCGTATACTGCATACTGACCTTCGGCAAGTAACCTGGCACAACAGAAAGGTTCACATTTAAATTCTGCACAGTTCAGTCAACTTTTAGTGGCTCACACTGAATGAAAACCAAGCACACTATTTATTTCTGCCATATGAACTGTTTCCAACTCTTTTATAAGCAACCTTTCGCTATGTGGTGGCTCGAAAATGAAAAGGATTTATGGTAATTTTTTTACATGCCTTTCTTACATGTCTCGGGTGGAAAACAATGATGTGGGACCCACAACAAGTGACACAGAAAACCAGCAAAGTGCGGGGAGGTTGAGCCTTAAATTGTGGTAACCAAAGCAGGTTTACTCAACTGCCAGACTGATCTGTCTTTTGTGAAACCTCCGCACAACAGCCCTGACAAAATGCTAACGGACATAGGCAAGCACGGCGAAAGCCTGTGTTGACAAATTTCAAAGTGTCTGCTGCCCAAAAGGTTACTTGTATACGGGCTAAACACAAGTGTCAGTGACCTGATACAAGGCCCAGGGCCTTGGAAGCTCCGGTCACACAGGTGTCAGCAAAAATCTATTTGCTGCAATGGCTTCAGAAAGGGCAGTTTTAAAATCACACAAATCTCGAAAAATAAAACCATTGGGAATGCTTAGAGCTGGGGTGTACAACTTTATATGTCTGTGGCATATAGATCCTCACAGCAGGACCCTTGTTTTCATTCTCAAGAGCTTCTACAGGCCAAGAACAACAAAACAAATCGGTGCCGGAACTGAACCAGCCTTGTAATCATTTTGCTCGCCTTAAAAAGGGCAATTTAACAAGTTTTGACACTTACCGGGTACCGACATGTTTGTAAACATTTTTTCCAGGCAAGAACCACCAGTTGTAGCCAGAAACCTGCGCTGCTGGGGCTTTGAGAGCATGATTTTGTCCAGCTGCAAGTCAATAAATCCACTTTCATCAACAGTTATAGCAAATTTACTGTGTTTGAAGCCTCGCAAGGCCTTGTCTAAGTGTAATTGGGTGTCCTGCAATGCAAACAAATCATTTTTAAGGCCTAACAGCAAGCCAAGAGCTGCAAAAAGTCTTTTAATGCATAAAAACGACGGCCCCCACTAGCGTTTTAAAAAATTCATTTAAAAACCGTCGGTTGGCGCGGTCATAGTGCAAGAGCCATCGTCATCACACAAAGATCGTATGCGCACATCGTACTTTAACCGAACGGAAGCAATCCATAATTAATTAAAAACGCAATTTAAACGCTTTTGCAAGATAATTTTTCAAGTTTTAGTATCATTGATACACGCTGCAACCATTTTCAAGCATATTTTATGCGAATTTGCCTTCGAATCGGTTTGACCGTTACCGTTAATTAGTCACAAAACGCTTGTATTTTTTGGTAATTTTCGATTTATTTGATTGATTTAAAGCCGACTCACCGGACAAAAACGTCCTGATTAAAAAAAGGAAAACTGCACCCCCCGCCGATCACAAAAAACTTGTGGTCTCCAACTCGAGTGGGCGCCAAAACCAATCGCCGCTGCTATGGAGACGGCGTCCCTGCCTAATTGGGTTTTGGGGGGGTTTTTGGGGTAAGCGAGCTCTATCTTGGTGCGCTAAAGGTCCAGTCCTGCTCAGAGCACTTGTTGGCAGGCTCCAAACCAACAAAAGCACCCCGATCTTCCTCCCTGACGCAGATTTGAGCTGTTTTCAAAACAGCTCCTAAACTAATTTTCAGCCAAAGATATTTCCGGTTCAAAAGCACCCCCACTCTTAATTTTTCCTCCAATAGAACAACCAAAAAATTCTCTTTCCAACCATACCAATTTTCAGCACACAAGCAGTTGCCAATCGTGATTTATTGCACACCGAAACAGGGTAAATTTAAAGAAAACAAAATTAAAAACTATAGTTAATTTTAGCAAAAATTTTACAAAACATGAACTGATACAATGAAATCTATGTCAATCCACAGAATAAAGAACAATAAAGAAAAAAATCACCACCAAAATTGCCAAAAGAGGATTTGAAAAATGACACATTTTGACGAAGCTGTTTTAGTGTGCTCATGCAGCAAATCACTTAATTGCAATAGGATACACTTGAAATTAGAAATAAACAATTGTGTTCAGTCACCCAAGACCCTTTCCTGGTTGAAATGCCAGCCTTGCAGCCCGCAGCACACACAAATTGCAATACAGATGGCAAAAAGCCTAATCGAAAGCAAAAATGATTTCAATTGAGGTGCAAAGTGTTTTATTTGAATGAAAAATAGCCCTGGGGCCATTGAAAGCCGGTACTGATTGAACGGGGATTCACTTCAGCTTGGGCACAGGTCATTTTAAATCACAATTCAACCAAAACAACAAATGGCAATGCTTTGCAGCAAATGCTGTCGGTCAGCACATGTGCTGCTGCTTGCTGTAGTGTGGTGCTTTTAGGGACCCAAGAGCACCAGGAGAGGCCAATGTCAGCTGAGGAGCCAACCTTGAACATGCCAAGTGCTGTCTGCCAGTCCAGAAGGCCCAGAGTGAGGGAGAAAAACCTGCCTTGCAAGCATGTGACTTCAATTCGCCCTAATCGGCACCATAGATACGGACCTTTGCAGCGAGGTGTTTTACCACAACAGGCAGAAAAAGAGAGCCCAGACTGGTCACAGTTCCTGGACACAATAGGGTTGCATGTCACCAACTTGCTCGCTGCCCTGCTTTCCACTTTGCTCCAGTGCTTTCGCTCGTATACTGCATACTGACCTTCGGCAAGTAACCTGGCACAACAGAAAGGTTCACATTTAAATTCTGCACAGTTCAGTCAACTTTTAGTGGCTCACACTGAATGAAAACCAAGCACACTATTTATTTCTGCCATATGAACTGTTTCCAACTCTTTTATAAGCAACCTTTCGCTATGTGGTGGCTCGAAAATGAAAAGGATTTATGGTAATTTTTTTACATGCCTTTCTTACATGTCTCGGGTGGAAAACAATGATGTGGGACCCACAACAAGTGACACAGAAAACCAGCAAAGTGCGGGGAGGTTGAGCCTTAAATTGTGGTAACCAAAGCAGGTTTACTCAACTGCCAGACTGATCTGTCTTTTGTGAAACCTCCGCACAACAGCCCTGACAAAATGCTAACGGACATAGGCAAGCACGGCGAAAGCCTGTGTTGACAAATTTCAAAGTGTCTGCTGCCCAAAAGGTTACTTGTATACGGGCTAAACACAAGTGTCAGTGACCTGATACAAGGCCCAGGGCCTTGGAAGCTCCGGTCACACAGGTGTCAGCAAAAATCTATTTGCTGCAATGGCTTCAGAAAGGGCAGTTTTAAAATCACACAAATCTCGAAAAATAAAACCATTGGGAATGCTTAGAGCTGGGGTGTACAACTTTATATGTCTGTGGCATATAGATCCTCACAGCAGGACCCTTGTTTTCATTCTCAAGAGCTTCTACAGGCCAAGAACAACAAAACAAATCGGTGCCGGAACTGAACCAGCCTTGTAATCATTTTGCTCGCCTTAAAAAGGGCAATTTAACAAGTTTTGACACTTACCGGGTACCGACATGTTTGTAAACATTTTTTCCAGGCAAGAACCACCAGTTGTAGCCAGAAACCTGCGCTGCTGGGGCTTTGAGAGCATGATTTTGTCCAGCTGCAAGTCAATAAATCCACTTTCATCAACAGTTATAGCAAATTTACTGTGTTTGAAGCCTCGCAAGGCCTTGTCTAAGTGTAATTGGGTGTCCTGCAATGCAAACAAATCATTTTTAAGGCCTAACAGCAAGCCAAGAGCTGCAAAAAGTCTTTTAATGCATAAAAACGACGGCCCCCACTAGCGTTTTAAAAAATTCATTTAAAAACCGTCGGTTGGCGCGGTCATAGTGCAAGAGCCATCGTCATCACACAAAGATCGTATGCGCACATCGTACTTTAACCGAACGGAAGCAATCCATAATTAATTAAAAACGCAATTTAAACGCTTTTGCAAGATAATTTTTCAAGTTTTAGAATCATTGATACACGCTGCAACCATTTTCAAGCATATTTTATGCGAATTTGCCTTCGAATCGGTTTGACCGTTACCGTTAATTAGTCACAAAACGCTTGTATTTTTTGGTAATTTTCGATTTATTTGATTGATTTAAAGCCGACTCACCGGACAAAAACGTCCTGATTAAAAAAAGGAAAACTGCACCCCCCGCCGATCACAAAAAACTTGTGGTCTCCAACTCGAGTGGGCGCCAAAACCAATCGCCGCTGCTATGGAGACGGCGTCCCTGCCTAATTGGGTTTTGGGGGGGTTTTTGGGGTAAGCGAGCTCTATCTTGGTGCGCTAAAGGTCCAGTCCTGCTCAGAGCACTTGTTGGCAGGCTCCAAACCAACAAAAGCACCCCGATCTTCCTCCCTGACGCAGATTTGAGCTGTTTTCAAAACAGCTCCTAAACTAATTTTCAGCCAAAGATATTTCCGGTTCAAAAGCACCCCCACTCTTAATTTTTCCTCCAATAGAACAACCAAAAAATTCTCTTTCCAACCATACCAATTTTCAGCACACAAGCAGTTGCCAATCGTGATTTATTGCACACCGAAACAGGGTAAATTTAAAGAAAACAAAATTAAAAACTATAGTTAATTTTAGCAAAAATTTTACAAAACATGAACTGATACAATGAAATCTATGTCAATCCACAGAATAAAGAACAATAAAGAAAAAAATCACCACCAAAATTGCCAAAAGAGGATTTGAAAAATGACACATTTTGACGAAGCTGTTTTAGTGTGCTCATGCAGCAAATCACTTAATTGCAATAGGATACACTTGAAATTAGAAATAAACAATTGTGTTCAGTCACCCAAGACCCTTTCCTGGTTGAAATGCCAGCCTTGCAGCCCGCAGCACACACAAATTGCAATACAGATGGCAAAAAGCCTAATCGAAAGCAAAAATGATTTCAATTGAGGTGCAAAGTGTTTTATTTGAATGAAAAATAGCCCTGGGGCCATTGAAAGCCGGTACTGATTGAACGGGGATTCACTTCAGCTTGGGCACAGGTCATTTTAAATCACAATTCAACCAAAACAACAAATGGCAATGCTTTGCAGCAAATGCTGTCGGTCAGCACATGTGCTGCTGCTTGCTGTAGTGTGGTGCTTTTAGGGACCCAAGAGCACCAGGAGAGGCCAATGTCAGCTGAGGAGCCAACCTTGAACATGCCAAGTGCTGTCTGCCAGTCCAGAAGGCCCAGAGTGAGGGAGAAAAACCTGCCTTGCAAGCATGTGACTTCAATTCGCCCTAATCGGCACCATAGATACGGACCTTTGCAGCGAGGTGTTTTACCACAACAGGCAGAAAAAGAGAGCCCAGACTGGTCACAGTTCCTGGACACAATAGGGTTGCATGTCACCAACTTGCTCGCTGCCCTGCTTTCCACTTTGCTCCAGTGCTTTCGCTCGTATACTGCATACTGACCTTCGGCAAGTAACCTGGCACAACAGAAAGGTTCACATTTAAATTCTGCACAGTTCAGTCAACTTTTAGTGGCTCACACTGAATGAAAACCAAGCACACTATTTATTTCTGCCATATGAACTGTTTCCAACTCTTTTATAAGCAACCTTTCGCTATGTGGTGGCTCGAAAATGAAAAGGATTTATGGTAATTTTTTTACATGCCTTTCTTACATGTCTCGGGTGGAAAACAATGATGTGGGACCCACAACAAGTGACACAGAAAACCAGCAAAGTGCGGGGAGGTTGAGCCTTAAATTGTGGTAACCAAAGCAGGTTTACTCAACTGCCAGACTGATCTGTCTTTTGTGAAACCTCCGCACAACAGCCCTGACAAAATGCTAACGGACATAGGCAAGCACGGCGAAAGCCTGTGTTGACAAATTTCAAAGTGTCTGCTGCCCAAAAGGTTACTTGTATACGGGCTAAACACAAGTGTCAGTGACCTGATACAAGGCCCAGGGCCTTGGAAGCTCCGGTCACACAGGTGTCAGCAAAAATCTATTTGCTGCAATGGCTTCAGAAAGGGCAGTTTTAAAATCACACAAATCTCGAAAAATAAAACCATTGGGAATGCTTAGAGCTGGGGTGTACAACTTTATATGTCTGTGGCATATAGATCCTCACAGCAGGACCCTTGTTTTCATTCTCAAGAGCTTCTACAGGCCAAGAACAACAAAACAAATCGGTGCCGGAACTGAACCAGCCTTGTAATCATTTTGCTCGCCTTAAAAAGGGCAATTTAACAAGTTTTGACACTTACCGGGTACCGACATGTTTGTAAACATTTTTTCCAGGCAAGAACCACCAGTTGTAGCCAGAAACCTGCGCTGCTGGGGCTTTGAGAGCATGATTTTGTCCAGCTGCAAGTCAATAAATCCACTTTCATCAACAGTTATAGCAAATTTACTGTGTTTGAAGCCTCGCAAGGCCTTGTCTAAGTGTAATTGGGTGTCCTGCAATGAAAACAAATCATTTTTAAGGCCTAACAGCAAGCCAAGAGCTGCAAAAAGTCTTTTAATGCATAAAAACGACGGCCCCCACTAGCGTTTTAAAAAATTCATTTAAAAACCGTCGGTTGGCGCGGTCATAGTGCAAGAGCCATCGTCATCACACAAAGATCGTATGCGCACATCGTACTTTAACCGAACGGAAGCAATCCATAATTAATTAAAAACGCAATTTAAACGCTTTTGCAAGATAATTTTTCAAGTTTTAGAATCATTGATACACGCTGCAACCATTTTCAAGCATATTTTATGCGAATTTGCCTTCGAATCGGTTTGACCGTTACCGTTAATTAGTCACAAAACGCTTGTATTTTTTGGTAATTTTCGATTTATTTGATTGATTTAAAGCCGACTCACCGGACAAAAACGTCCTGATTAAAAAAAGGAAAACTGCACCCCCCGCCGATCACAAAAAACTTGTGGTCTCCAACTCGAGTGGGCGCCAAAACCAATCGCCGCTGCTATGGAGACGGCGTCCCTGCCTAATTGGGTTTTGGGGGGGTTTTTGGGGTAAGCGAGCTCTATCTTGGTGCGCTAAAGGTCCAGTCCTGCTCAGAGCACTTGTTGGCAGGCTCCAAACCAACAAAAGCACCCCGATCTTCCTCCCTGACGCAGATTTGAGCTGTTTTCAAAACAGCTCCTAAACTAATTTTCAGCCAAAGATATTTCCGGTTCAAAAGCACCCCCACTCTTAATTTTTCCTCCAATAGAACAACCAAAAAATTCTCTTTCCAACCATACCAATTTTCAGCACACAAGCAGTTGCCAATCGTGATTTATTGCACACCGAAACAGGGTAAATTTAAAGAAAACAAAATTAAAAACTATAGTTAATTTTAGCAAAAATTTTACAAAACATGAACTGATACAATGAAATCTATGTCAATCCACAGAATAAAGAACAATAAAGAAAAAAATCACCACCAAAATTGCCAAAAGAGGATTTGAAAAATGACACATTTTGACGAAGCTGTTTTAGTGTGCTCATGCAGCAAATCACTTAATTGCAATAGGATACACTTGAAATTAGAAATAAACAATTGTGTTCAGTCACCCAAGACCCTTTCCTGGTTGAAATGCCAGCCTTGCAGCCCGCAGCACACACAAATTGCAATACAGATGGCAAAAAGCCTAATCGAAAGCAAAAATGATTTCAATTGAGGTGCAAAGTGTTTTATTTGAATGAAAAATAGCCCTGGGGCCATTGAAAGCCGGTACTGATTGAACGGGGATTCACTTCAGCTTGGGCACAGGTCATTTTAAATCACAATTCAACCAAAACAACAAATGGCAATGCTTTGCAGCAAATGCTGTCGGTCAGCACATGTGCTGCTGCTTGCTGTAGTGTGGTGCTTTTAGGGACCCAAGAGCACCAGGAGAGGCCAATGTCAGCTGAGGAGCCAACCTTGAACATGCCAAGTGCTGTCTGCCAGTCCAGAAGGCCCAGAGTGAGGGAGAAAAACCTGCCTTGCAAGCATGTGACTTCAATTCGCCCTAATCGGCACCATAGATACGGACCTTTGCAGCGAGGTGTTTTACCACAACAGGCAGAAAAAGAGAGCCCAGACTGGTCACAGTTCCTGGACACAATAGGGTTGCATGTCACCAACTTGCTCGCTGCCCTGCTTTCCACTTTGCTCCAGTGCTTTCGCTCGTATACTGCATACTGACCTTCGGCAAGTAACCTGGCACAACAGAAAGGTTCACATTTAAATTCTGCACAGTTCAGTCAACTTTTAGTGGCTCACACTGAATGAAAACCAAGCACACTATTTATTTCTGCCATATGAACTGTTTCCAACTCTTTTATAAGCAACCTTTCGCTATGTGGTGGCTCGAAAATGAAAAGGATTTATGGTAATTTTTTTACATGCCTTTCTTACATGTCTCGGGTGGAAAACAATGATGTGGGACCCACAACAAGTGACACAGAAAACCAGCAAAGTGCGGGGAGGTTGAGCCTTAAATTGTGGTAACCAAAGCAGGTTTACTCAACTGCCAGACTGATCTGTCTTTTGTGAAACCTCCGCACAACAGCCCTGACAAAATGCTAACGGACATAGGCAAGCACGGCGAAAGCCTGTGTTGACAAATTTCAAAGTGTCTGCTGCCCAAAAGGTTACTTGTATACGGGCTAAACACAAGTGTCAGTGACCTGATACAAGGCCCAGGGCCTTGGAAGCTCCGGTCACACAGGTGTCACCAAAAATCTATTTGCTGCAATGGCTTCAGAAAGGGCAGTTTTAAAATCACACAAATCTCGAAAAATAAAACCATTGGGAATGCTTAGAGCTGGGGTGTACAACTTTATATGTCTGTGGCATATAGATCCTCACAGCAGGACCCTTGTTTTCATTCTCAAGAGCTTCTACAGGCCAAGAACAACAAAACAAATCGGTGCCGGAACTGAACCAGCCTTGTAATCATTTTGCTCGCCTTAAAAAGGGCAATTTAACAAGTTTTGACACTTACCGGGTACCGACATGTTTGTAAACATTTTTTCCAGGCAAGAACCACCAGTTGTAGCCAGAAACCTGCGCTGCTGGGGCTTTGAGAGCATGATTTTGTCCAGCTGCAAGTCAATAAATCCACTTTCATCAACAGTTATAGCAAATTTACTGTGTTTGAAGCCTCGCAAGGCCTTGTCTAAGTGTAATTGGGTGTCCTGCAATGCAAACAAATCATTTTTAAGGCCTAACAGCAAGCCAAGAGCTGCAAAAAGTCTTTTAATGCATAAAAACGACGGCCCCCACTAGCGTTTTAAAAAATTCATTTAAAAACCGTCGGTTGGCGCGGTCATAGTGCAAGAGCCATCGTCATCACACAAAGATCGTATGCGCACATCGTACTTTAACCGAACGGAAGCAATCCATAATTAATTAAAAACGCAATTTAAACGCTTTTGCAAGATAATTTTTCAAGTTTTAGTATCATTGATACACGCTGCAACCATTTTCAAGCATATTTTATGCGAATTTGCCTTCGAATCGGTTTGACCGTTACCGTTAATTAGTCACAAAACGCTTGTATTTTTTGGTAATTTTCGATTTATTTGATTGATTTAAAGCCGACTCACCGGACAAAAACGTCCTGATTAAAAAAAGGAAAACTGCACCCCCCGCCGATCACAAAAAACTTGTGGTCTCCAACTCGAGTGGGCGCCAAAACCAATCGCCGCTGCTATGGAGACGGCGTCCCTGCCTAATTGGGTTTTGGGGGGGTTTTTGGGGTAAGCGAGCTCTATCTTGGTGCGCTAAAGGTCCAGTCCTGCTCAGAGCACTTGTTGGCAGGCTCCAAACCAACAAAAGCACCCCGATCTTCCTCCCTGACGCAGATTTGAGCTGTTTTCAAAACAGCTCCTAAACTAATTTTCAGCCAAAGATATTTCCGGTTCAAAAGCACCCCCACTCTTAATTTTTCCTCCAATAGAACAACCAAAAAATTCTCTTTCCAACCATACCAATTTTCAGCACACAAGCAGTTGCCAATCGTGATTTATTGCACACCGAAACAGGGTAAATTTAAAGAAAACAAAATTAAAAACTATAGTTAATTTTAGCAAAAATTTTACAAAACATGAACTGATACAATGAAATCTATGTCAATCCACAGAATAAAGAACAATAAAGAAAAAAATCACCACCAAAATTGCCAAAAGAGGATTTGAAAAATGACACATTTTGACGAAGCTGTTTTAGTGTGCTCATGCAGCAAATCACTTAATTGCAATAGGATACACTTGAAATTAGAAATAAACAATTGTGTTCAGTCACCCAAGACCCTTTCCTGGTTGAAATGCCAGCCTTGCAGCCCGCAGCACACACAAATTGCAATACAGATGGCAAAAAGCCTAATCGAAAGCAAAAATGATTTCAATTGAGGTGCAAAGTGTTTTATTTGAATGAAAAATAGCCCTGGGGCCATTGAAAGCCGGTACTGATTGAACGGGGATTCACTTCAGCTTGGGCACAGGTCATTTTAAATCACAATTCAACCAAAACAACAAATGGCAATGCTTTGCAGCAAATGCTGTCGGTCAGCACATGTGCTGCTGCTTGCTGTAGTGTGGTGCTTTTAGGGACCCAAGAGCACCAGGAGAGGCCAATGTCAGCTGAGGAGCCAACCTTGAACATGCCAAGTGCTGTCTGCCAGTCCAGAAGGCCCAGAGTGAGGGAGAAAAACCTGCCTTGCAAGCATGTGACTTCAATTCGCCCTAATCGGCACCATAGATACGGACCTTTGCAGCGAGGTGTTTTACCACAACAGGCAGAAAAAGAGAGCCCAGACTGGTCACAGTTCCTGGACACAATAGGGTTGCATGTCACCAACTTGCTCGCTGCCCTGCTTTCCACTTTGCTCCAGTGCTTTCGCTCGTATACTGCATACTGACCTTCGGCAAGTAACCTGGCACAACAGAAAGGTTCACATTTAAATTCTGCACAGTTCAGTCAACTTTTAGTGGCTCACACTGAATGAAAACCAAGCACACTATTTATTTCTGCCATATGAACTGTTTCCAACTCTTTTATAAGCAACCTTTCGCTATGTGGTGGCTCGAAAATGAAAAGGATTTATGGTAATTTTTTTACATGCCTTTCTTACATGTCTCGGGTGGAAAACAATGATGTGGGACCCACAACAAGTGACACAGAAAACCAGCAAAGTGCGGGGAGGTTGAGCCTTAAATTGTGGTAACCAAAGCAGGTTTACTCAACTGCCAGACTGATCTGTCTTTTGTGAAACCTCCGCACAACAGCCCTGACAAAATGCTAACGGACATAGGCAAGCACGGCGAAAGCCTGTGTTGACAAATTTCAAAGTGTCTGCTGCCCAAAAGGTTACTTGTATACGGGCTAAACACAAGTGTCAGTGACCTGATACAAGGCCCAGGGCCTTGGAAGCTCCGGTCACACAGGTGTCAGCAAAAATCTATTTGCTGCAATGGCTTCAGAAAGGGCAGTTTTAAAATCACACAAATCTCGAAAAATAAAACCATTGGGAATGCTTAGAGCTGGGGTGTACAACTTTATATGTCTGTGGCATATAGATCCTCACAGCAGGACCCTTGTTTTCATTCTCAAGAGCTTCTACAGGCCAAGAACAACAAAACAAATCGGTGCCGGAACTGAACCAGCCTTGTAATCATTTTGCTCGCCTTAAAAAGGGCAATTTAACAAGTTTTGACACTTACCGGGTACCGACATGTTTGTAAACATTTTTTCCAGGCAAGAACCACCAGTTGTAGCCAGAAACCTGCGCTGCTGGGGCTTTGAGAGCATGATTTTGTCCAGCTGCAAGTCAATAAATCCACTTTCATCAACAGTTATAGCAAATTTACTGTGTTTGAAGCCTCGCAAGGCCTTGTCTAAGTGTAATTGGGTGTCCTGCAATGCAAACAAATCATTTTTAAGGCCTAACAGCAAGCCAAGAGCTGCAAAAAGTCTTTTAATGCATAAAAACGACGGCCCCCACTAGCGTTTTAAAAAATTCATTTAAAAACCGTCGGTTGGCGCGGTCATAGTGCAAGAGCCATCGTCATCACACAAAGATCGTATGCGCACATCGTACTTTAACCGAACGGAAGCAATCCATAATTAATTAAAAACGCAATTTAAACGCTTTTGCAAGATAATTTTTCAAGTTTTAGTATCATTGATACACGCTGCAACCATTTTCAAGCATATTTTATGCGAATTTGCCTTCGAATCGGTTTGACCGTTACCGTTAATTAGTCACAAAACGCTTGTATTTTTTGGTAATTTTCGATTTATTTGATTGATTTAAAGCCGACTCACCGGACAAAAACGTCCTGATTAAAAAAAGGAAAACTGCACCCCCCGCCGATCACAAAAAACTTGTGGTCTCCAACTCGAGTGGGCGCCAAAACCAATCGCCGCTGCTATGGAGACGGCGTCCCTGCCTAATTGGGTTTTGGGGGGGTTTTTGGGGTAAGCGAGCTCTATCTTGGTGCGCTAAAGGTCCAGTCCTGCTCAGAGCACTTGTTGGCAGGCTCCAAACCAACAAAAGCACCCCGATCTTCCTCCCTGACGCAGATTTGAGCTGTTTTCAAAACAGCTCCTAAACTAATTTTCAGCCAAAGATATTTCCGGTTCAAAAGCACCCCCACTCTTAATTTTTCCTCCAATAGAACAACCAAAAAATTCTCTTTCCAACCATACCAATTTTCAGCACACAAGCAGTTGCCAATCGTGATTTATTGCACACCGAAACAGGGTAAATTTAAAGAAAACAAAATTAAAAACTATAGTTAATTTTAGCAAAAATTTTACAAAACATGAACTGATACAATGAAATCTATGTCAATCCACAGAATAAAGAACAATAAAGAAAAAAATCACCACCAAAATTGCCAAAAGAGGATTTGAAAAATGACACATTTTGACGAAGCTGTTTTAGTGTGCTCATGCAGCAAATCACTTAATTGCAATAGGATACACTTGAAATTAGAAATAAACAATTGTGTTCAGTCACCCAAGACCCTTTCCTGGTTGAAATGCCAGCCTTGCAGCCCGCAGCACACACAAATTGCAATACAGATGGCAAAAAGCCTAATCGAAAGCAAAAATGATTTCAATTGAGGTGCAAAGTGTTTTATTTGAATGAAAAATAGCCCTGGGGCCATTGAAAGCCGGTACTGATTGAACGGGGATTCACTTCAGCTTGGGCACAGGTCATTTTAAATCACAATTCAACCAAAACAACAAATGGCAATGCTTTGCAGCAAATGCTGTCGGTCAGCACATGTGCTGCTGCTTGCTGTAGTGTGGTGCTTTTAGGGACCCAAGAGCACCAGGAGAGGCCAATGTCAGCTGAGGAGCCAACCTTGAACATGCCAAGTGCTGTCTGCCAGTCCAGAAGGCCCAGAGTGAGGGAGAAAAACCTGCCTTGCAAGCATGTGACTTCAATTCGCCCTAATCGGCACCATAGATACGGACCTTTGCAGCGAGGTGTTTTACCACAACAGGCAGAAAAAGAGAGCCCAGACTGGTCACAGTTCCTGGACACAATAGGGTTGCATGTCACCAACTTGCTCGCTGCCCTGCTTTCCACTTTGCTCCAGTGCTTTCGCTCGTATACTGCATACTGACCTTCGGCAAGTAACCTGGCACAACAGAAAGGTTCACATTTAAATTCTGCACAGTTCAGTCAACTTTTAGTGGCTCACACTGAATGAAAACCAAGCACACTATTTATTTCTGCCATATGAACTGTTTCCAACTCTTTTATAAGCAACCTTTCGCTATGTGGTGGCTCGAAAATGAAAAGGATTTATGGTAATTTTTTTACATGCCTTTCTTACATGTCTCGGGTGGAAAACAATGATGTGGGACCCACAACAAGTGACACAGAAAACCAGCAAAGTGCGGGGAGGTTGAGCCTTAAATTGTGGTAACCAAAGCAGGTTTACTCAACTGCCAGACTGATCTGTCTTTTGTGAAACCTCCGCACAACAGCCCTGACAAAATGCTAACGGACATAGGCAAGCACGGCGAAAGCCTGTGTTGACAAATTTCAAAGTGTCTGCTGCCCAAAAGGTTACTTGTATACGGGCTAAACACAAGTGTCAGTGACCTGATACAAGGCCCAGGGCCTTGGAAGTTCCGGTCACACAGGTGTCAGCAAAAATCTATTTGCTGCAATGGCTTCAGAAAGGGCAGTTTTAAAATCACACAAATCTCGAAAAATAAAACCATTGGGAATGCTTAGAGCTGGGGTGTACAACTTTATATGTCTGTGGCATATAGATCCTCACAGCAGGACCCTTGTTTTCATTCTCAAGAGCTTCTACAGGCCAAGAACAACAAAACAAATCGGTGCCGGAACTGAACCAGCCTTGTAATCATTTTGCTCGCCTTAAAAAGGGCAATTTAACAAGTTTTGACACTTACCGGGTACCGACATGTTTGTAAACATTTTTTCCAGGCAAGAACCACCAGTTGTAGCCAGAAACCTGCGCTGCTGGGGCTTTGAGAGCATGATTTTGTCCAGCTGCAAGTCAATAAATCCACTTTCATCAACAGTTATAGCAAATTTACTGTGTTTGAAGCCTCGCAAGGCCTTGTCTAAGTGTAATTGGGTGTCCTGCAATGCAAACAAATCATTTTTAAGGCCTAACAGCAAGCCAAGAGCTGCAAAAAGTCTTTTAATGCATAAAAACGACGGCCCCCACTAGCGTTTTAAAAAATTCATTTAAAAACCGTCGGTTGGCGCGGTCATAGTGCAAGAGCCATCGTCATCACACAAAGATCGTATGCGCACATCGTACTTTAACCGAACGGAAGCAATCCATAATTAATTAAAAACGCAATTTAAACGCTTTTGCAAGATAATTTTTCAAGTTTTAGTATCATTGATACACGCTGCAACCATTTTCAAGCATATTTTATGCGAATTTGCCTTCGAATCGGTTTGACCGTTACCGTTAATTAGTCACAAAACGCTTGTATTTTTTGGTAATTTTCGATTTATTTGATTGATTTAAAGCCGACTCACCGGACAAAAACGTCCTGATTAAAAAAAGGAAAACTGCACCCCCCGCCGATCACAAAAAACTTGTGGTCTCCAACTCGAGTGGGCGCCAAAACCAATCGCCGCTGCTATGGAGACGGCGTCCCTGCCTAATTGGGTTTTGGGGGGGTTTTTGGGGTAAGCGAGCTCTATCTTGGTGCGCTAAAGGTCCAGTCCTGCTCAGAGCACTTGTTGGCAGGCTCCAAACCAACAAAAGCACCCCGATCTTCCTCCCTGACGCAGATTTGAGCTGTTTTCAAAACAGCTCCTAAACTAATTTTCAGCCAAAGATATTTCCGGTTCAAAAGCACCCCCACTCTTAATTTTTCCTCCAATAGAACAACCAAAAAATTCTCTTTCCAACCATACCAATTTTCAGCACACAAGCAGTTGCCAATCGTGATTTATTGCACACCGAAACAGGGTAAATTTAAAGAAAACAAAATTAAAAACTATAGTTAATTTTAGCAAAAATTTTACAAAACATGAACTGATACAATGAAATCTATGTCAATCCACAGAATAAAGAACAATAAAGAAAAAAATCACCACCAAAATTGCCAAAAGAGGATTTGAAAAATGACACATTTTGACGAAGCTGTTTTAGTGTGCTCATGCAGCAAATCACTTAATTGCAATAGGATACACTTGAAATTAGAAATAAACAATTGTGTTCAGTCACCCAAGACCCTTTCCTGGTTGAAATGCCAGCCTTGCAGCCCGCAGCACACACAAATTGCAATACAGATGGCAAAAAGCCTAATCGAAAGCAAAAATGATTTCAATTGAGGTGCAAAGTGTTTTATTTGAATGAAAAATAGCCCTGGGGCCATTGAAAGCCGGTACTGATTGAACGGGGATTCACTTCAGCTTGGGCACAGGTCATTTTAAATCACAATTCAACCAAAACAACAAATGGCAATGCTTTGCAGCAAATGCTGTCGGTCAGCACATGTGCTGCTGCTTGCTGTAGTGTGGTGCTTTTAGGGACCCAAGAGCACCAGGAGAGGCCAATGTCAGCTGAGGAGCCAACCTTGAACATGCCAAGTGCTGTCTGCCAGTCCAGAAGGCCCAGAGTGAGGGAGAAAAACCTGCCTTGCAAGCATGTGACTTCAATTCGCCCTAATCGGCACCATAGATACGGACCTTTGCAGCGAGGTGTTTTACCACAACAGGCAGAAAAAGAGAGCCCAGACTGGTCACAGTTCCTGGACACAATAGGGTTGCATGTCACCAACTTGCTCGCTGCCCTGCTTTCCACTTTGCTCCAGTGCTTTCGCTCGTATACTGCATACTGACCTTCGGCAAGTAACCTGGCACAACAGAAAGGTTCACATTTAAATTCTGCACAGTTCAGTCAACTTTTAGTGGCTCACACTGAATGAAAACCAAGCACACTATTTATTTCTGCCATATGAACTGTTTCCAACTCTTTTATAAGCAACCTTTCGCTATGTGGTGGCTCGAAAATGAAAAGGATTTATGGTAATTTTTTTACATGCCTTTCTTACATGTCTCGGGTGGAAAACAATGATGTGGGACCCACAACAAGTGACACAGAAAACCAGCAAAGTGCGGGGAGGTTGAGCCTTAAATTGTGGTAACCAAAGCAGGTTTACTCAACTGCCAGACTGATCTGTCTTTTGTGAAACCTCCGCACAACAGCCCTGACAAAATGCTAACGGACATAGGCAAGCACGGCGAAAGCCTGTGTTGACAAATTTCAAAGTGTCTGCTGCCCAAAAGGTTACTTGTATACGGGCTAAACACAAGTGTCAGTGACCTGATACAAGGCCCAGGGCCTTGGAAGCTCCGGTCACACAGGTGTCAGCAAAAATCTATTTGCTGCAATGGCTTCAGAAAGGGCAGTTTTAAAATCACACAAATCTCGAAAAATAAAACCATTGGGAATGCTTAGAGCTGGGGTGTACAACTTTATATGTCTGTGGCATATAGATCCTCACAGCAGGACCCTTGTTTTCATTCTCAAGAGCTTCTACAGGCCAAGAACAACAAAACAAATCGGTGCCGGAACTGAACCAGCCTTGTAATCATTTTGCTCGCCTTAAAAAGGGCAATTTAACAAGTTTTGACACTTACCGGGTACCGACATGTTTGTAAACATTTTTTCCAGGCAAGAACCACCAGTTGTAGCCAGAAACCTGCGCTGCTGGGGCTTTGAGAGCATGATTTTGTCCAGCTGCAAGTCAATAAATCCACTTTCATCAACAGTTATAGCAAATTTACTGTGTTTGAAGCCTCGCAAGGCCTTGTCTAAGTGTAATTGGGTGTCCTGCAATGCAAACAAATCATTTTTAAGGCCTAACAGCAAGCCAAGAGCTGCAAAAAGTCTTTTAATGCATAAAAACGACGGCCCCCACTAGCGTTTTAAAAAATTCATTTAAAAACCGTCGGTTGGCGCGGTCATAGTGCAAGAGCCATCGTCATCACACAAAGATCGTATGCGCACATCGTACTTTAACCGAACGGAAGCAATCCATAATTAATTAAAAACGCAATTTAAACGCTTTTGCAAGATAATTTTTCAAGTTTTAGTATCATTGATACACGCTGCAACCATTTTCAAGCATATTTTATGCGAATTTGCCTTCGAATCGGTTTGACCGTTACCGTTAATTAGTCACAAAACGCTTGTATTTTTTGGTAATTTTCGATTTATTTGATTGATTTAAAGCCGACTCACCGGACAAAAACGTCCTGATTAAAAAAAGGAAAACTGCACCCCCCGCCGATCACAAAAAACTTGTGGTCTCCAACTCGAGTGGGCGCCAAAACCAATCGCCGCTGCTATGGAGACGGCGTCCCTGCCTAATTGGGTTTTGGGGGGGTTTTTGGGGTAAGCGAGCTCTATCTTGGTGCGCTAAAGGTCCAGTCCTGCTCAGAGCACTTGTTGGCAGGCTCCAAACCAACAAAAGCACCCCGATCTTCCTCCCTGACGCAGATTTGAGCTGTTTTCAAAACAGCTCCTAAACTAATTTTCAGCCAAAGATATTTCCGGTTCAAAAGCACCCCCACTCTTAATTTTTCCTCCAATAGAACAACCAAAAAATTCTCTTTCCAACCATACCAATTTTCAGCACACAAGCAGTTGCCAATCGTGATTTATTGCACACCGAAACAGGGTAAATTTAAAGAAAACAAAATTAAAAACTATAGTTAATTTTAGCAAAAATTTTACAAAACATGAACTGATACAATGAAATCTATGTCAATCCACAGAATAAAGAACAATAAAGAAAAAAATCACCACCAAAATTGCCAAAAGAGGATTTGAAAAATGACACATTTTGACGAAGCTGTTTTAGTGTGCTCATGCAGCAAATCACTTAATTGCAATAGGATACACTTGAAATTAGAAATAAACAATTGTGTTCAGTCACCCAAGACCCTTTCCTGGTTGAAATGCCAGCCTTGCAGCCCGCAGCACACACAAATTGCAATACAGATGGCAAAAAGCCTAATCGAAAGCAAAAATGATTTCAATTGAGGTGCAAAGTGTTTTATTTGAATGAAAAATAGCCCTGGGGCCATTGAAAGCCGGTACTGATTGAACGGGGATTCACTTCAGCTTGGGCACAGGTCATTTTAAATCACAATTCAACCAAAACAACAAATGGCAATGCTTTGCAGCAAATGCTGTCGGTCAGCACATGTGCTGCTGCTTGCTGTAGTGTGGTGCTTTTAGGGACCCAAGAGCACCAGGAGAGGCCAATGTCAGCTGAGGAGCCAACCTTGAACATGCCAAGTGCTGTCTGCCAGTCCAGAAGGCCCAGAGTGAGGGAGAAAAACCTGCCTTGCAAGCATGTGACTTCAATTCGCCCTAATCGGCACCATAGATACGGACCTTTGCAGCGAGGTGTTTTACCACAACAGGCAGAAAAAGAGAGCCCAGACTGGTCACAGTTCCTGGACACAATAGGGTTGCATGTCACCAACTTGCTCGCTGCCCTGCTTTCCACTTTGCTCCAGTGCTTTCGCTCGTATACTGCATACTGACCTTCGGCAAGTAACCTGGCACAACAGAAAGGTTCACATTTAAATTCTGCACAGTTCAGTCAACTTTTAGTGGCTCACACTGAATGAAAACCAAGCACACTATTTATTTCTGCCATATGAACTGTTTCCAACTCTTTTATAAGCAACCTTTCGCTATGTGGTGGCTCGAAAATGAAAAGGATTTATGGTAATTTTTTTACATGCCTTTCTTACATGTCTCGGGTGGAAAACAATGATGTGGGACCCACAACAAGTGACACAGAAAACCAGCAAAGTGCGGGGAGGTTGAGCCTTAAATTGTGGTAACCAAAGCAGGTTTACTCAACTGCCAGACTGATCTGTCTTTTGTGAAACCTCCGCACAACAGCCCTGACAAAATGCTAACGGACATAGGCAAGCACGGCGAAAGCCTGTGTTGACAAATTTCAAAGTGTCTGCTGCCCAAAAGGTTACTTGTATACGGGCTAAACACAAGTGTCAGTGACCTGATACAAGGCCCAGGGCCTTGGAAGCTCCGGTCACACAGGTGTCAGCAAAAATCTATTTGCTGCAATGGCTTCAGAAAGGGCAGTTTTAAAATCACACAAATCTCGAAAAATAAAACCATTGGGAATGCTTAGAGCTGGGGTGTACAACTTTATATGTCTGTGGCATATAGATCCTCACAGCAGGACCCTTGTTTTCATTCTCAAGAGCTTCTACAGGCCAAGAACAACAAAACAAATCGGTGCCGGAACTGAACCAGCCTTGTAATCATTTTGCTCGCCTTAAAAAGGGCAATTTAACAAGTTTTGACACTTACCGGGTACCGACATGTTTGTAAACATTTTTTCCAGGCAAGAACCACCAGTTGTAGCCAGAAACCTGCGCTGCTGGGGCTTTGAGAGCATGATTTTGTCCAGCTGCAAGTCAATAAATCCACTTTCATCAACAGTTATAGCAAATTTACTGTGTTTGAAGCCTCGCAAGGCCTTGTCTAAGTGTAATTGGGTGTCCTGCAATGCAAACAAATCATTTTTAAGGCCTAACAGCAAGCCAAGAGCTGCAAAAAGTCTTTTAATGCATAAAAACGACGGCCCCCACTAGCGTTTTAAAAAATTCATTTAAAAACCGTCGGTTGGCGCGGTCATAGTGCAAGAGCCATCGTCATCACACAAAGATCGTATGCGCACATCGTACTTTAACCGAACGGAAGCAATCCATAATTAATTAAAAACGCAATTTAAACGCTTTTGCAAGATAATTTTTCAAGTTTTAGTATCATTGATACACGCTGCAACCATTTTCAAGCATATTTTATGCGAATTTGCCTTCGAATCGGTTTGACCGTTACCGTTAATTAGTCACAAAACGCTTGTATTTTTTGGTAATTTTCGATTTATTTGATTGATTTAAAGCCGACTCACCGGACAAAAACGTCCTGATTAAAAAAAGGAAAACTGCACCCCCCGCCGATCACAAAAAACTTGTGGTCTCCAACTCGAGTGGGCGCCAAAACCAATCGCCGCTGCTATGGAGACGGCGTCCCTGCCTAATTGGGTTTTGGGGGGGTTTTTGGGGTAAGCGAGCTCTATCTTGGTGCGCTAAAGGTCCAGTCCTGCTCAGAGCACTTGTTGGCAGGCTCCAAACCAACAAAAGCACCCCGATCTTCCTCCCTGACGCAGATTTGAGCTGTTTTCAAAACAGCTCCTAAACTAATTTTCAGCCAAAGATATTTCCGGTTCAAAAGCACCCCCACTCTTAATTTTTCCTCCAATAGAACAACCAAAAAATTCTCTTTCCAACCATACCAATTTTCAGCACACAAGCAGTTGCCAATCGTGATTTATTGCACACCGAAACAGGGTAAATTTAAAGAAAACAAAATTAAAAACTATAGTTAATTTTAGCAAAAATTTTACAAAACATGAACTGATACAATGAAATCTATGTCAATCCACAGAATAAAGAACAATAAAGAAAAAAATCACCACCAAAATTGCCAAAAGAGGATTTGAAAAATGACACATTTTGACGAAGCTGTTTTAGTGTGCTCATGCAGCAAATCACTTAATTGCAATAGGATACACTTGAAATTAGAAATAAACAATTGTGTTCAGTCACCCAAGACCCTTTCCTGGTTGAAATGCCAGCCTTGCAGCCCGCAGCACACACAAATTGCAATACAGATGGCAAAAAGCCTAATCGAAAGCAAAAATGATTTCAATTGAGGTGCAAAGTGTTTTATTTGAATGAAAAATAGCCCTGGGGCCATTGAAAGCCGGTACTGATTGAACGGGGATTCACTTCAGCTTGGGCACAGGTCATTTTAAATCACAATTCAACCAAAACAACAAATGGCAATGCTTTGCAGCAAATGCTGTCGGTCAGCACATGTGCTGCTGCTTGCTGTAGTGTGGTGCTTTTAGGGACCCAAGAGCACCAGGAGAGGCCAATGTCAGCTGAGGAGCCAACCTTGAACATGCCAAGTGCTGTCTGCCAGTCCAGAAGGCCCAGAGTGAGGGAGAAAAACCTGCCTTGCAAGCATGTGACTTCAATTCGCCCTAATCGGCACCATAGATACGGACCTTTGCAGCGAGGTGTTTTACCACAACAGGCAGAAAAAGAGAGCCCAGACTGGTCACAGTTCCTGGACACAATAGGGTTGCATGTCACCAACTTGCTCGCTGCCCTGCTTTCCACTTTGCTCCAGTGCTTTCGCTCGTATACTGCATACTGACCTTCGGCAAGTAACCTGGCACAACAGAAAGGTTCACATTTAAATTCTGCACAGTTCAGTCAACTTTTAGTGGCTCACACTGAATGAAAACCAAGCACACTATTTATTTCTGCCATATGAACTGTTTCCAACTCTTTTATAAGCAACCTTTCGCTATGTGGTGGCTCGAAAATGAAAAGGATTTATGGTAATTTTTTTACATGCCTTTCTTACATGTCTCGGGTGGAAAACAATGATGTGGGACCCACAACAAGTGACACAGAAAACCAGCAAAGTGCGGGGAGGTTGAGCCTTAAATTGTGGTAACCAAAGCAGGTTTACTCAACTGCCAGACTGATCTGTCTTTTGTGAAACCTCCGCACAACAGCCCTGACAAAATGCTAACGGACATAGGCAAGCACGGCGAAAGCCTGTGTTGACAAATTTCAAAGTGTCTGCTGCCCAAAAGGTTACTTGTATACGGGCTAAACACAAGTGTCAGTGACCTGATACAAGGCCCAGGGCCTTGGAAGCTCCGGTCACACAGGTGTCAGCAAAAATCTATTTGCTGCAATGGCTTCAGAAAGGGCAGTTTTAAAATCACACAAATCTCGAAAAATAAAACCATTGGGAATGCTTAGAGCTGGGGTGTACAACTTTATATGTCTGTGGCATATAGATCCTCACAGCAGGACCCTTGTTTTCATTCTCAAGAGCTTCTACAGGCCAAGAACAACAAAACAAATCGGTGCCGGAACTGAACCAGCCTTGTAATCATTTTGCTCGCCTTAAAAAGGGCAATTTAACAAGTTTTGACACTTACCGGGTACCGACATGTTTGTAAACATTTTTTCCAGGCAAGAACCACCAGTTGTAGCCAGAAACCTGCGCTGCTGGGGCTTTGAGAGCATGATTTTGTCCAGCTGCAAGTCAATAAATCCACTTTCATCAACAGTTATAGCAAATTTACTGTGTTTGAAGCCTCGCAAGGCCTTGTCTAAGTGTAATTGGGTGTCCTGCAATGCAAACAAATCATTTTTAAGGCCTAACAGCAAGCCAAGAGCTGCAAAAAGTCTTTTAATGCATAAAAACGACGGCCCCCACTAGCGTTTTAAAAAATTCATTTAAAAACCGTCGGTTGGCGCGGTCATAGTGCAAGAGCCATCGTCATCACACAAAGATCGTATGCGCACATCGTACTTTAACCGAACGGAAGCAATCCATAATTAATTAAAAACGCAATTTAAACGCTTTTGCAAGATAATTTTTCAAGTTTTAGTATCATTGATACACGCTGCAACCATTTTCAAGCATATTTTATGCGAATTTGCCTTCGAATCGGTTTGACCGTTACCGTTAATTAGTCACAAAACGCTTGTATTTTTTGGTAATTTTCGATTTATTTGATTGATTTAAAGCCGACTCACCGGACAAAAACGTCCTGATTAAAAAAAGGAAAACTGCACCCCCCGCCGATCACAAAAAACTTGTGGTCTCCAACTCGAGTGGGCGCCAAAACCAATCGCCGCTGCTATGGAGACGGCGTCCCTGCCTAATTGGGTTTTGGGGGGGTTTTTGGGGTAAGCGAGCTCTATCTTGGTGCGCTAAAGGTCCAGTCCTGCTCAGAGCACTTGTTGGCAGGCTCCAAACCAACAAAAGCACCCCGATCTTCCTCCCTGACGCAGATTTGAGCTGTTTTCAAAACAGCTCCTAAACTAATTTTCAGCCAAAGATATTTCCGGTTCAAAAGCACCCCCACTCTTAATTTTTCCTCCAATAGAACAACCAAAAAATTCTCTTTCCAACCATACCAATTTTCAGCACACAAGCAGTTGCCAATCGTGATTTATTGCACACCGAAACAGGGTAAATTTAAAGAAAACAAAATTAAAAACTATAGTTAATTTTAGCAAAAATTTTACAAAACATGAACTGATACAATGAAATCTATGTCAATCCACAGAATAAAGAACAATAAAGAAAAAAATCACCACCAAAATTGCCAAAAGAGGATTTGAAAAATGACACATTTTGACGAAGCTGTTTTAGTGTGCTCATGCAGCAAATCACTTAATTGCAATAGGATACACTTGAAATTAGAAATAAACAATTGTGTTCAGTCACCCAAGACCCTTTCCTGGTTGAAATGCCAGCCTTGCAGCCCGCAGCACACACAAATTGCAATACAGATGGCAAAAAGCCTAATCGAAAGCAAAAATGATTTCAATTGAGGTGCAAAGTGTTTTATTTGAATGAAAAATAGCCCTGGGGCCATTGAAAGCCGGTACTGATTGAACGGGGATTCACTTCAGCTTGGGCACAGGTCATTTTAAATCACAATTCAACCAAAACAACAAATGGCAATGCTTTGCAGCAAATGCTGTCGGTCAGCACATGTGCTGCTGCTTGCTGTAGTGTGGTGCTTTTAGGGACCCAAGAGCACCAGGAGAGGCCAATGTCAGCTGAGGAGCCAACCTTGAACATGCCAAGTGCTGTCTGCCAGTCCAGAAGGCCCAGAGTGAGGGAGAAAAACCTGCCTTGCAAGCATGTGACTTCAATTCGCCCTAATCGGCACCATAGATACGGACCTTTGCAGCGAGGTGTTTTACCACAACAGGCAGAAAAAGAGAGCCCAGACTGGTCACAGTTCCTGGACACAATAGGGTTGCATGTCACCAACTTGCTCGCTGCCCTGCTTTCCACTTTGCTCCAGTGCTTTCGCTCGTATACTGCATACTGACCTTCGGCAAGTAACCTGGCACAACAGAAAGGTTCACATTTAAATTCTGCACAGTTCAGTCAACTTTTAGTGGCTCACACTGAATGAAAACCAAGCACACTATTTATTTCTGCCATATGAACTGTTTCCAACTCTTTTATAAGCAACCTTTCGCTATGTGGTGGCTCGAAAATGAAAAGGATTTATGGTAATTTTTTTACATGCCTTTCTTACATGTCTCGGGTGGAAAACAATGATGTGGGACCCACAACAAGTGACACAGAAAACCAGCAAAGTGCGGGGAGGTTGAGCCTTAAATTGTGGTAACCAAAGCAGGTTTACTCAACTGCCAGACTGATCTGTCTTTTGTGAAACCTCCGCACAACAGCCCTGACAAAATGCTAACGGACATAGGCAAGCACGGCGAAAGCCTGTGTTGACAAATTTCAAAGTGTCTGCTGCCCAAAAGGTTACTTGTATACGGGCTAAACACAAGTGTCAGTGACCTGATACAAGGCCCAGGGCCTTGGAAGCTCCGGTCACACAGGTGTCAGCAAAAATCTATTTGCTGCAATGGCTTCAGAAAGGGCAGTTTTAAAATCACACAAATCTCGAAAAATAAAACCATTGGGAATGCTTAGAGCTGGGGTGTACAACTTTATATGTCTGTGGCATATAGATCCTCACAGCAGGACCCTTGTTTTCATTCTCAAGAGCTTCTACAGGCCAAGAACAACAAAACAAATCGGTGCCGGAACTGAACCAGCCTTGTAATCATTTTGCTCGCCTTAAAAAGGGCAATTTAACAAGTTTTGACACTTACCGGGTACCGACATGTTTGTAAACATTTTTTCCAGGCAAGAACCACCAGTTGTAGCCAGAAACCTGCGCTGCTGGGGCTTTGAGAGCATGATTTTGTCCAGCTGCAAGTCAATAAATCCACTTTCATCAACAGTTATAGCAAATTTACTGTGTTTGAAGCCTCGCAAGGCCTTGTCTAAGTGTAATTGGGTGTCCTGCAATGCAAACAAATCATTTTTAAGGCCTAACAGCAAGCCAAGAGCTGCAAAAAGTCTTTTAATGCATAAAAACGACGGCCCCCACTAGCGTTTTAAAAAATTCATTTAAAAACCGTCGGTTGGCGCGGTCATAGTGCAAGAGCCATCGTCATCACACAAAGATCGTATGCGCACATCGTACTTTAACCGAACGGAAGCAATCCATAATTAATTAAAAACGCAATTTAAACGCTTTTGCAAGATAATTTTTCAAGTTTTAGAATCATTGATACACGCTGCAACCATTTTCAAGCATATTTTATGCGAATTTGCCTTCGAATCGGTTTGACCGTTACCGTTAATTAGTCACAAAACGCTTGTATTTTTTGGTAATTTTCGATTTATTTGATTGATTTAAAGCCGACTCACCGGACAAAAACGTCCTGATTAAAAAAAGGAAAACTGCACCCCCCGCCGATCACAAAAAACTTGTGGTCTCCAACTCGAGTGGGCGCCAAAACCAATCGCCGCTGCTATGGAGACGGCGTCCCTGCCTAATTGGGTTTTGGGGGGGTTTTTGGGGTAAGCGAGCTCTATCTTGGTGCGCTAAAGGTCCAGTCCTGCTCAGAGCACTTGTTGGCAGGCTCCAAACCAACAAAAGCACCCCGATCTTCCTCCCTGACGCAGATTTGAGCTGTTTTCAAAACAGCTCCTAAACTAATTTTCAGCCAAAGATATTTCCGGTTCAAAAGCACCCCCACTCTTAATTTTTCCTCCAATAGAACAACCAAAAAATTCTCTTTCCAACCATACCAATTTTCAGCACACAAGCAGTTGCCAATCGTGATTTATTGCACACCGAAACAGGGTAAATTTAAAGAAAACAAAATTAAAAACTATAGTTAATTTTAGCAAAAATTTTACAAAACATGAACTGATACAATGAAATCTATGTCAATCCACAGAATAAAGAACAATAAAGAAAAAAATCACCACCAAAATTGCCAAAAGAGGATTTGAAAAATGACACATTTTGACGAAGCTGTTTTAGTGTGCTCATGCAGCAAATCACTTAATTGCAATAGGATACACTTGAAATTAGAAATAAACAATTGTGTTCAGTCACCCAAGACCCTTTCCTGGTTGAAATGCCAGCCTTGCAGCCCGCAGCACACACAAATTGCAATACAGATGGCAAAAAGCCTAATCGAAAGCAAAAATGATTTCAATTGAGGTGCAAAGTGTTTTATTTGAATGAAAAATAGCCCTGGGGCCATTGAAAGCCGGTACTGATTGAACGGGGATTCACTTCAGCTTGGGCACAGGTCATTTTAAATCACAATTCAACCAAAACAACAAATGGCAATGCTTTGCAGCAAATGCTGTCGGTCAGCACATGTGCTGCTGCTTGCTGTAGTGTGGTGCTTTTAGGGACCCAAGAGCACCAGGAGAGGCCAATGTCAGCTGAGGAGCCAACCTTGAACATGCCAAGTGCTGTCTGCCAGTCCAGAAGGCCCAGAGTGAGGGAGAAAAACCTGCCTTGCAAGCATGTGACTTCAATTCGCCCTAATCGGCACCATAGATACGGACCTTTGCAGCGAGGTGTTTTACCACAACAGGCAGAAAAAGAGAGCCCAGACTGGTCACAGTTCCTTGACACAATAGGGTTGCATGTCACCAACTTGCTCGCTGCCCTGCTTTCCACTTTGCTCCAGTGCTTTCGCTCGTATACTGCATACTGACCTTCGGCAAGTAACCTGGCACAACAGAAAGGTTCACATTTAAATTCTGCACAGTTCAGTCAACTTTTAGTGGCTCACACTGAATGAAAACCAAGCACACTATTTATTTCTGCCATATGAACTGTTTCCAACTCTTTTATAAGCAACCTTTCGCTATGTGGTGGCTCGAAAATGAAAAGGATTTATGGTAATTTTTTTACATGCCTTTCTTACATGTCTCGGGTGGAAAACAATGATGTGGGACCCACAACAAGTGACACAGAAAACCAGCAAAGTGCGGGGAGGTTGAGCCTTAAATTGTGGTAACCAAAGCAGGTTTACTCAACTGCCAGACTGATCTGTCTTTTGTGAAACCTCCGCACAACAGCCCTGACAAAATGCTAACGGACATAGGCAAGCACGGCGAAAGCCTGTGTTGACAAATTTCAAAGTGTCTGCTGCCCAAAAGGTTACTTGTATACGGGCTAAACACAAGTGTCAGTGACCTGATACAAGGCCCAGGGCCTTGGAAGCTCCGGTCACACAGGTGTCAGCAAAAATCTATTTGCTGCAATGGCTTCAGAAAGGGCAGTTTTAAAATCACACAAATCTCGAAAAATAAAACCATTGGGAATGCTTAGAGCTGGGGTGTACAACTTTATATGTCTGTGGCATATAGATCCTCACAGCAGGACCCTTGTTTTCATTCTCAAGAGCTTCTACAGGCCAAGAACAACAAAACAAATCGGTGCCGGAACTGAACCAGCCTTGTAATCATTTTGCTCGCCTTAAAAAGGGCAATTTAACAAGTTTTGACACTTACCGGGTACCGACATGTTTGTAAACATTTTTTCCAGGCAAGAACCACCAGTTGTAGCCAGAAACCTGCGCTGCTGGGGCTTTGAGAGCATGATTTTGTCCAGCTGCAAGTCAATAAATCCACTTTCATCAACAGTTATAGCAAATTTACTGTGTTTGAAGCCTCGCAAGGCCTTGTCTAAGTGTAATTGGGTGTCCTGCAATGCAAACAAATCATTTTTAAGGCCTAACAGCAAGCCAAGAGCTGCAAAAAGTCTTTTAATGCATAAAAACGACGGCCCCCACTAGCGTTTTAAAAAATTCATTTAAAAACCGTCGGTTGGCGCGGTCATAGTGCAAGAGCCATCGTCATCACACAAAGATCGTATGCGCACATCGTACTTTAACCGAACGGAAGCAATCCATAATTAATTAAAAACGCAATTTAAACGCTTTTGCAAGATAATTTTTCAAGTTTTAGTATCATTGATACACGCTGCAACCATTTTCAAGCATATTTTATGCGAATTTGCCTTCGAATCGGTTTGACCGTTACCGTTAATTAGTCACAAAACGCTTGTATTTTTTGGTAATTTTCGATTTATTTGATTGATTTAAAGCCGACTCACCGGACAAAAACGTCCTGATTAAAAAAAGGAAAACTGCACCCCCCGCCGATCACAAAAAACTTGTGGTCTCCAACTCGAGTGGGCGCCAAAACCAATCGCCGCTGCTATGGAGACGGCGTCCCTGCCTAATTGGGTTTTGGGGGGGTTTTTGGGGTAAGCGAGCTCTATCTTGGTGCGCTAAAGGTCCAGTCCTGCTCAGAGCACTTGTTGGCAGGCTCCAAACCAACAAAAGCACCCCGATCTTCCTCCCTGACGCAGATTTGAGCTGTTTTCAAAACAGCTCCTAAACTAATTTTCAGCCAAAGATATTTCCGGTTCAAAAGCACCCCCACTCTTAATTTTTCCTCCAATAGAACAACCAAAAAATTCTCTTTCCAACCATACCAATTTTCAGCACACAAGCAGTTGCCAATCGTGATTTATTGCACACCGAAACAGGGTAAATTTAAAGAAAACAAAATTAAAAACTATAGTTAATTTTAGCAAAAATTTTACAAAACATGAACTGATACAATGAAATCTATGTCAATCCACAGAATAAAGAACAATAAAGAAAAAAATCACCACCAAAATTGCCAAAAGAGGATTTGAAAAATGACACATTTTGACGAAGCTGTTTTAGTGTGCTCATGCAGCAAATCACTTAATTGCAATAGGATACACTTGAAATTAGAAATAAACAATTGTGTTCAGTCACCCAAGACCCTTTCCTGGTTGAAATGCCAGCCTTGCAGCCCGCAGCACACACAAATTGCAATACAGATGGCAAAAAGCCTAATCGAAAGCAAAAATGATTTCAATTGAGGTGCAAAGTGTTTTATTTGAATGAAAAATAGCCCTGGGGCCATTGAAAGCCGGTACTGATTGAACGGGGATTCACTTCAGCTTGGGCACAGGTCATTTTAAATCACAATTCAACCAAAACAACAAATGGCAATGCTTTGCAGCAAATGCTGTCGGTCAGCACATGTGCTGCTGCTTGCTGTAGTGTGGTGCTTTTAGGGACCCAAGAGCACCAGGAGAGGCCAATGTCAGCTGAGGAGCCAACCTTGAACATGCCAAGTGCTGTCTGCCAGTCCAGAAGGCCCAGAGTGAGGGAGAAAAACCTGCCTTGCAAGCATGTGACTTCAATTCGCCCTAATCGGCACCATAGATACGGACCTTTGCAGCGAGGTGTTTTACCACAACAGGCAGAAAAAGAGAGCCCAGACTGGTCACAGTTCCTTGACACAATAGGGTTGCATGTCACCAACTTGCTCGCTGCCCTGCTTTCCACTTTGCTCCAGTGCTTTCGCTCGTATACTGCATACTGACCTTCGGCAAGTAACCTGGCACAACAGAAAGGTTCACATTTAAATTCTGCACAGTTCAGTCAACTTTTAGTGGCTCACACTGAATGAAAACCAAGCACACTATTTATTTCTGCCATATGAACTGTTTCCAACTCTTTTATAAGCAACCTTTCGCTATGTGGTGGCTCGAAAATGAAAAGGATTTATGGTAATTTTTTTACATGCCTTTCTTACATGTCTCGGGTGGAAAACAATGATGTGGGACCCACAACAAGTGACACAGAAAACCAGCAAAGTGCGGGGAGGTTGAGCCTTAAATTGTGGTAACCAAAGCAGGTTTACTCAACTGCCAGACTGATCTGTCTTTTGTGAAACCTCCGCACAACAGCCCTGACAAAATGCTAACGGACATAGGCAAGCACGGCGAAAGCCTGTGTTGACAAATTTCAAAGTGTCTGCTGCCCAAAAGGTTACTTGTATACGGGCTAAACACAAGTGTCAGTGACCTGATACAAGGCCCAGGGCCTTGGAAGCTCCGGTCACACAGGTGTCAGCAAAAATCTATTTGCTGCAATGGCTTCAGAAAGGGCAGTTTTAAAATCACACAAATCTCGAAAAATAAAACCATTGGGAATGCTTAGAGCTGGGGTGTACAACTTTATATGTCTGTGGCATATAGATCCTCACAGCAGGACCCTTGTTTTCATTCTCAAGAGCTTCTACAGGCCAAGAACAACAAAACAAATCGGTGCCGGAACTGAACCAGCCTTGTAATCATTTTGCTCGCCTTAAAAAGGGCAATTTAACAAGTTTTGACACTTACCGGGTACCGACATGTTTGTAAACATTTTTTCCAGGCAAGAACCACCAGTTGTAGCCAGAAACCTGCGCTGCTGGGGCTTTGAGAGCATGATTTTGTCCAGCTGCAAGTCAATAAATCCACTTTCATCAACAGTTATAGCAAATTTACTGTGTTTGAAGCCTCGCAAGGCCTTGTCTAAGTGTAATTGGGTGTCCTGCAATGCAAACAAATCATTTTTAAGGCCTAACAGCAAGCCAAGAGCTGCAAAAAGTCTTTTAATGCATAAAAACGACGGCCCCCACTAGCGTTTTAAAAAATTCATTTAAAAACCGTCGGTTGGCGCGGTCATAGTGCAAGAGCCATCGTCATCACACAAAGATCGTATGCGCACATCGTACTTTAACCGAACGGAAGCAATCCATAATTAATTAAAAACGCAATTTAAACGCTTTTGCAAGATAATTTTTCAAGTTTTAGTATCATTGATACACGCTGCAACCATTTTCAAGCATATTTTATGCGAATTTGCCTTCGAATCGGTTTGACCGTTACCGTTAATTAGTCACAAAACGCTTGTATTTTTTGGTAATTTTCGATTTATTTGATTGATTTAAAGCCGACTCACCGGACAAAAACGTCCTGATTAAAAAAAGGAAAACTGCACCCCCCGCCGATCACAAAAAACTTTTGGTCTCCAACTCGAGTGGGCGCCAAAACCAATCGCCGCTGCTATGGAGACGGCGTCCCTGCCTAATTGGGTTTTGGGGGGGTTTTTGGGGTAAGCGAGCTCTATCTTGGTGCGCTAAAGGTCCAGTCCTGCTCAGAGCACTTGTTGGCAGGCTCCAAACCAACAAAAGCACCCCGATCTTCCTCCCTGACGCAGATTTGAGCTGTTTTCAAAACAGCTCCTAAACTAATTTTCAGCCAAAGATATTTCCGGTTCAAAAGCACCCCCACTCTTAATTTTTCCTCCAATAGAACAACCAAAAAATTCTCTTTCCAACCATACCAATTTTCAGCACACAAGCAGTTGCCAATCGTGATTTATTGCACACCGAAACAGGGTAAATTTAAAGAAAACAAAATTAAAAACTATAGTTAATTTTAGCAAAAATTTTACAAAACATGAACTGATACAATGAAATCTATGTCAATCCACAGAATAAAGAACAATAAAGAAAAAAATCACCACCAAAATTGCCAAAAGAGGATTTGAAAAATGACACATTTTGACGAAGCTGTTTTAGTGTGCTCATGCAGCAAATCACTTAATTGCAATAGGATACACTTGAAATTAGAAATAAACAATTGTGTTCAGTCACCCAAGACCCTTTCCTGGTTGAAATGCCAGCCTTGCAGCCCGCAGCACACACAAATTGCAATACAGATGGCAAAAAGCCTAATCGAAAGCAAAAATGATTTCAATTGAGGTGCAAAGTGTTTTATTTGAATGAAAAATAGCCCTGGGGCCATTGAAAGCCGGTACTGATTGAACGGGGATTCACTTCAGCTTGGGCACAGGTCATTTTAAATCACAATTCAACCAAAACAACAAATGGCAATGCTTTGCAGCAAATGCTGTCGGTCAGCACATGTGCTGCTGCTTGCTGTAGTGTGGTGCTTTTAGGGACCCAAGAGCACCAGGAGAGGCCAATGTCAGCTGAGGAGCCAACCTTGAACATGCCAAGTGCTGTCTGCCAGTCCAGAAGGCCCAGAGTGAGGGAGAAAAACCTGCCTTGCAAGCATGTGACTTCAATTCGCCCTAATCGGCACCATAGATACGGACCTTTGCAGCGAGGTGTTTTACCACAACAGGCAGAAAAAGAGAGCCCAGACTGGTCACAGTTCCTGGACACAATAGGGTTGCATGTCACCAACTTGCTCGCTGCCCTGCTTTCCACTTTGCTCCAGTGCTTTCGCTCGTATACTGCATACTGACCTTCGGCAAGTAACCTGGCACAACAGAAAGGTTCACATTTAAATTCTGCACAGTTCAGTCAACTTTTAGTGGCTCACACTGAATGAAAACCAAGCACACTATTTATTTCTGCCATATGAACTGTTTCCAACTCTTTTATAAGCAACCTTTCGCTATGTGGTGGCTCGAAAATGAAAAGGATTTATGGTAATTTTTTTACATGCCTTTCTTACATGTCTCGGGTGGAAAACAATGATGTGGGACCCACAACAAGTGACACAGAAAACCAGCAAAGTGCGGGGAGGTTGAGCCTTAAATTGTGGTAACCAAAGCAGGTTTACTCAACTGCCAGACTGATCTGTCTTTTGTGAAACCTCCGCACAACAGCCCTGACAAAATGCTAACGGACATAGGCAAGCACGGCGAAAGCCTGTGTTGACAAATTTCAAAGTGTCTGCTGCCCAAAAGGTTACTTGTATACGGGCTAAACACAAGTGTCAGTGACCTGATACAAGGCCCAGGGCCTTGGAAGCTCCGGTCACACAGGTGTCAGCAAAAATCTATTTGCTGCAATGGCTTCAGAAAGGGCAGTTTTAAAATCACACAAATCTCGAAAAATAAAACCATTGGGAATGCTTAGAGCTGGGGTGTACAACTTTATATGTCTGTGGCATATAGATCCTCACAGCAGGACCCTTGTTTTCATTCTCAAGAGCTTCTACAGGCCAAGAACAACAAAACAAATCGGTGCCGGAACTGAACCAGCCTTGTAATCATTTTGCTCGCCTTAAAAAGGGCAATTTAACAAGTTTTGACACTTACCGGGTACCGACATGTTTGTAAACATTTTTTCCAGGCAAGAACCACCAGTTGTAGCCAGAAACCTGCGCTGCTGGGGCTTTGAGAGCATGATTTTGTCCAGCTGCAAGTCAATAAATCCACTTTCATCAACAGTTATAGCAAATTTACTGTGTTTGAAGCCTCGCAAGGCCTTGTCTAAGTGTAATTGGGTGTCCTGCAATGCAAACAAATCATTTTTAAGGCCTAACAGCAAGCCAAGAGCTGCAAAAAGTCTTTTAATGCATAAAAACGACGGCCCCCACTAGCGTTTTAAAAAATTCATTTAAAAACCGTCGGTTGGCGCGGTCATAGTGCAAGAGCCATCGTCATCACACAAAGATCGTATGCGCACATCGTACTTTAACCGAACGGAAGCAATCCATAATTAATTAAAAACGCAATTTAAACGCTTTTGCAAGATAATTTTTCAAGTTTTAGTATCATTGATACACGCTGCAACCATTTTCAAGCATATTTTATGCGAATTTGCCTTCGAATCGGTTTGACCGTTACCGTTAATTAGTCACAAAACGCTTGTATTTTTTGGTAATTTTCGATTTATTTGATTGATTTAAAGCCGACTCACCGGACAAAAACGTCCTGATTAAAAAAAGGAAAACTGCACCCCCCGCCGATCACAAAAAACTTGTGGTCTCCAACTCGAGTGGGCGCCAAAACCAATCGCCGCTGCTATGGAGACGGCGTCCCTGCCTAATTGGGTTTTGGGGGGGTTTTTGGGGTAAGCGAGCTCTATCTTGGTGCGCTAAAGGTCCAGTCCTGCTCAGAGCACTTGTTGGCAGGCTCCAAACCAACAAAAGCACCCCGATCTTCCTCCCTGACGCAGATTTGAGCTGTTTTCAAAACAGCTCCTAAACTAATTTTCAGCCAAAGATATTTCCGGTTCAAAAGCACCCCCACTCTTAATTTTTCCTCCAATAGAACAACCAAAAAATTCTCTTTCCAACCATACCAATTTTCAGCACACAAGCAGTTGCCAATCGTGATTTATTGCACACCGAAACAGGGTAAATTTAAAGAAAACAAAATTAAAAACTATAGTTAATTTTAGCAAAAATTTTACAAAACATGAACTGATACAATGAAATCTATGTCAATCCACAGAATAAAGAACAATAAAGAAAAAAATCACCACCAAAATTGCCAAAAGAGGATTTGAAAAATGACACATTTTGACGAAGCTGTTTTAGTGTGCTCATGCAGCAAATCACTTAATTGCAATAGGATACACTTGAAATTAGAAATAAACAATTGTGTTCAGTCACCCAAGACCCTTTCCTGGTTGAAATGCCAGCCTTGCAGCCCGCAGCACACACAAATTGCAATACAGATGGCAAAAAGCCTAATCGAAAGCAAAAATGATTTCAATTGAGGTGCAAAGTGTTTTATTTGAATGAAAAATAGCCCTGGGGCCATTGAAAGCCGGTACTGATTGAACGGGGATTCACTTCAGCTTGGGCACAGGTCATTTTAAATCACAATTCAACCAAAACAACAAATGGCAATGCTTTGCAGCAAATGCTGTCGGTCAGCACATGTGCTGCTGCTTGCTGTAGTGTGGTGCTTTTAGGGACCCAAGAGCACCAGGAGAGGCCAATGTCAGCTGAGGAGCCAACCTTGAACATGCCAAGTGCTGTCTGCCAGTCCAGAAGGCCCAGAGTGAGGGAGAAAAACCTGCCTTGCAAGCATGTGACTTCAATTCGCCCTAATCGGCACCATAGATACGGACCTTTGCAGCGAGGTGTTTTACCACAACAGGCAGAAAAAGAGAGCCCAGACTGGTCACAGTTCCTGGACACAATAGGGTTGCATGTCACCAACTTGCTCGCTGCCCTGCTTTCCACTTTGCTCCAGTGCTTTCGCTCGTATACTGCATACTGACCTTCGGCAAGTAACCTGGCACAACAGAAAGGTTCACATTTAAATTCTGCACAGTTCAGTCAACTTTTAGTGGCTCACACTGAATGAAAACCAAGCACACTATTTATTTCTGCCATATGAACTGTTTCCAACTCTTTTATAAGCAACCTTTCGCTATGTGGTGGCTCGAAAATGAAAAGGATTTATGGTAATTTTTTTACATGCCTTTCTTACATGTCTCGGGTGGAAAACAATGATGTGGGACCCACAACAAGTGACACAGAAAACCAGCAAAGTGCGGGGAGGTTGAGCCTTAAATTGTGGTAACCAAAGCAGGTTTACTCAACTGCCAGACTGATCTGTCTTTTGTGAAACCTCCGCACAACAGCCCTGACAAAATGCTAACGGACATAGGCAAGCACGGCGAAAGCCTGTGTTGACAAATTTCAAAGTGTCTGCTGCCCAAAAGGTTACTTGTATACGGGCTAAACACAAGTGTCAGTGACCTGATACAAGGCCCAGGGCCTTGGAAGCTCCGGTCACACAGGTGTCAGCAAAAATCTATTTGCTGCAATGGCTTCAGAAAGGGCAGTTTTAAAATCACACAAATCTCGAAAAATAAAACCATTGGGAATGCTTAGAGCTGGGGTGTACAACTTTATATGTCTGTGGCATATAGATCCTCACAGCAGGACCCTTGTTTTCATTCTCAAGAGCTTCTACAGGCCAAGAACAACAAAACAAATCGGTGCCGGAACTGAACCAGCCTTGTAATCATTTTGCTCGCCTTAAAAAGGGCAATTTAACAAGTTTTGACACTTACCGGGTACCGACATGTTTGTAAACATTTTTTCCAGGCAAGAACCACCAGTTGTAGCCAGAAACCTGCGCTGCTGGGGCTTTGAGAGCATGATTTTGTCCAGCTGCAAGTCAATAAATCCACTTTCATCAACAGTTATAGCAAATTTACTGTGTTTGAAGCCTCGCAAGGCCTTGTCTAAGTGTAATTGGGTGTCCTGCAATGCAAACAAATCATTTTTAAGGCCTAACAGCAAGCCAAGAGCTGCAAAAAGTCTTTTAATGCATAAAAACGACGGCCCCCACTAGCGTTTTAAAAAATTCATTTAAAAACCGTCGGTTGGCGCGGTCATAGTGCAAGAGCCATCGTCATCACACAAAGATCGTATGCGCACATCGTACTTTAACCGAACGGAAGCAATCCATAATTAATTAAAAACGCAATTTAAACGCTTTTGCAAGATAATTTTTCAAGTTTTAGTATCATTGATACACGCTGCAACCATTTTCAAGCATATTTTATGCGAATTTGCCTTCGAATCGGTTTGACCGTTACCGTTAATTAGTCACAAAACGCTTGTATTTTTTGGTAATTTTCGATTTATTTGATTGATTTAAAGCCGACTCACCGGACAAAAACGTCCTGATTAAAAAAAGGAAAACTGCACCCCCCGCCGATCACAAAAAACTTGTGGTCTCCAACTCGAGTGGGCGCCAAAACCAATCGCCGCTGCTATGGAGACGGCGTCCCTGCCTAATTGGGTTTTGGGGGGGTTTTTGGGGTAAGCGAGCTCTATCTTGGTGCGCTAAAGGTCCAGTCCTGCTCAGAGCACTTGTTGGCAGGCTCCAAACCAACAAAAGCACCCCGATCTTCCTCCCTGACGCAGATTTGAGCTGTTTTCAAAACAGCTCCTAAACTAATTTTCAGCCAAAGATATTTCCGGTTCAAAAGCACCCCCACTCTTAATTTTTCCTCCAATAGAACAACCAAAAAATTCTCTTTCCAACCATACCAATTTTCAGCACACAAGCAGTTGCCAATCGTGATTTATTGCACACCGAAACAGGGTAAATTTAAAGAAAACAAAATTAAAAACTATAGTTAATTTTAGCAAAAATTTTACAAAACATGAACTGATACAATGAAATCTATGTCAATCCACAGAATAAAGAACAATAAAGAAAAAAATCACCACCAAAATTGCCAAAAGAGGATTTGAAAAATGACACATTTTGACGAAGCTGTTTTAGTGTGCTCATGCAGCAAATCACTTAATTGCAATAGGATACACTTGAAATTAGAAATAAACAATTGTGTTCAGTCACCCAAGACCCTTTCCTGGTTGAAATGCCAGCCTTGCAGCCCGCAGCACACACAAATTGCAATACAGATGGCAAAAAGCCTAATCGAAAGCAAAAATGATTTCAATTGAGGTGCAAAGTGTTTTATTTGAATGAAAAATAGCCCTGGGGCCATTGAAAGCCGGTACTGATTGAACGGGGATTCACTTCAGCTTGGGCACAGGTCATTTTAAATCACAATTCAACCAAAACAACAAATGGCAATGCTTTGCAGCAAATGCTGTCGGTCAGCACATGTGCTGCTGCTTGCTGTAGTGTGGTGCTTTTAGGGACCCAAGAGCACCAGGAGAGGCCAATGTCAGCTGAGGAGCCAACCTTGAACATGCCAAGTGCTGTCTGCCAGTCCAGAAGGCCCAGAGTGAGGGAGAAAAACCTGCCTTGCAAGCATGTGACTTCAATTCGCCCTAATCGGCACCATAGATACGGACCTTTGCAGCGAGGTGTTTTACCACAACAGGCAGAAAAAGAGAGCCCAGACTGGTCACAGTTCCTGGACACAATAGGGTTGCATGTCACCAACTTGCTCGCTGCCCTGCTTTCCACTTTGCTCCAGTGCTTTCGCTCGTATACTGCATACTGACCTTCGGCAAGTAACCTGGCACAACAGAAAGGTTCACATTTAAATTCTGCACAGTTCAGTCAACTTTTAGTGGCTCACACTGAATGAAAACCAAGCACACTATTTATTTCTGCCATATGAACTGTTTCCAACTCTTTTATAAGCAACCTTTCGCTATGTGGTGGCTCGAAAATGAAAAGGATTTATGGTAATTTTTTTACATGCCTTTCTTACATGTCTCGGGTGGAAAACAATGATGTGGGACCCACAACAAGTGACACAGAAAACCAGCAAAGTGCGGGGAGGTTGAGCCTTAAATTGTGGTAACCAAAGCAGGTTTACTCAACTGCCAGACTGATCTGTCTTTTGTGAAACCTCCGCACAACAGCCCTGACAAAATGCTAACGGACATAGGCAAGCACGGCGAAAGCCTGTGTTGACAAATTTCAAAGTGTCTGCTGCCCAAAAGGTTACTTGTATACGGGCTAAACACAAGTGTCAGTGACCTGATACAAGGCCCAGGGCCTTGGAAGCTCCGGTCACACAGGTGTCAGCAAAAATCTATTTGCTGCAATGGCTTCAGAAAGGGCAGTTTTAAAATCACACAAATCTCGAAAAATAAAACCATTGGGAATGCTTAGAGCTGGGGTGTACAACTTTATATGTCTGTGGCATATAGATCCTCACAGCAGGACCCTTGTTTTCATTCTCAAGAGCTTCTACAGGCCAAGAACAACAAAACAAATCGGTGCCGGAACTGAACCAGCCTTGTAATCATTTTGCTCGCCTTAAAAAGGGCAATTTAACAAGTTTTGACACTTACCGGGTACCGACATGTTTGTAAACATTTTTTCCAGGCAAGAACCACCAGTTGTAGCCAGAAACCTGCGCTGCTGGGGCTTTGAGAGCATGATTTTGTCCAGCTGCAAGTCAATAAATCCACTTTCATCAACAGTTATAGCAAATTTACTGTGTTTGAAGCCTCGCAAGGCCTTGTCTAAGTGTAATTGGGTGTCCTGCAATGCAAACAAATCATTTTTAAGGCCTAACAGCAAGCCAAGAGCTGCAAAAAGTCTTTTAATGCATAAAAACGACGGCCCCCACTAGCGTTTTAAAAAATTCATTTAAAAACCGTCGGTTGGCGCGGTCATAGTGCAAGAGCCATCGTCATCACACAAAGATCGTATGCGCACATCGTACTTTAACCGAACGGAAGCAATCCATAATTAATTAAAAACGCAATTTAAACGCTTTTGCAAGATAATTTTTCAAGTTTTAGTATCATTGATACACGCTGCAACCATTTTCAAGCATATTTTATGCGAATTTGCCTTCGAATCGGTTTGACCGTTACCGTTAATTAGTCACAAAACGCTTGTATTTTTTGGTAATTTTCGATTTATTTGATTGATTTAAAGCCGACTCACCGGACAAAAACGTCCTGATTAAAAAAAGGAAAACTGCACCCCCCGCCGATCACAAAAAACTTGTGGTCTCCAACTCGAGTGGGCGCCAAAACCAATCGCCGCTGCTATGGAGACGGCGTCCCTGCCTAATTGGGTTTTGGGGGGGTTTTTGGGGTAAGCGAGCTCTATCTTGGTGCGCTAAAGGTCCAGTCCTGCTCAGAGCACTTGTTGGCAGGCTCCAAACCAACAAAAGCACCCCGATCTTCCTCCCTGACGCAGATTTGAGCTGTTTTCAAAACAGCTCCTAAACTAATTTTCAGCCAAAGATATTTCCGGTTCAAAAGCACCCCCACTCTTAATTTTTCCTCCAATAGAACAACCAAAAAATTCTCTTTCCAACCATACCAATTTTCAGCACACAAGCAGTTGCCAATCGTGATTTATTGCACACCGAAACAGGGTAAATTTAAAGAAAACAAAATTAAAAACTATAGTTAATTTTAGCAAAAATTTTACAAAACATGAACTGATACAATGAAATCTATGTCAATCCACAGAATAAAGAACAATAAAGAAAAAAATCACCACCAAAATTGCCAAAAGAGGATTTGAAAAATGACACATTTTGACGAAGCTGTTTTAGTGTGCTCATGCAGCAAATCACTTAATTGCAATAGGATACACTTGAAATTAGAAATAAACAATTGTGTTCAGTCACCCAAGACCCTTTCCTGGTTGAAATGCCAGCCTTGCAGCCCGCAGCACACACAAATTGCAATACAGATGGCAAAAAGCCTAATCGAAAGCAAAAATGATTTCAATTGAGGTGCAAAGTGTTTTATTTGAATGAAAAATAGCCCTGGGGCCATTGAAAGCCGGTACTGATTGAACGGGGATTCACTTCAGCTTGGGCACAGGTCATTTTAAATCACAATTCAACCAAAACAACAAATGGCAATGCTTTGCAGCAAATGCTGTCGGTCAGCACATGTGCTGCTGCTTGCTGTAGTGTGGTGCTTTTAGGGACCCAAGAGCACCAGGAGAGGCCAATGTCAGCTGAGGAGCCAACCTTGAACATGCCAAGTGCTGTCTGCCAGTCCAGAAGGCCCAGAGTGAGGGAGAAAAACCTGCCTTGCAAGCATGTGACTTCAATTCGCCCTAATCGGCACCATAGATACGGACCTTTGCAGCGAGGTGTTTTACCACAACAGGCAGAAAAAGAGAGCCCAGACTGGTCACAGTTCCTGGACACAATAGGGTTGCATGTCACCAACTTGCTCGCTGCCCTGCTTTCCACTTTGCTCCAGTGCTTTCGCTCGTATACTGCATACTGACCTTCGGCAAGTAACCTGGCACAACAGAAAGGTTCACATTTAAATTCTGCACAGTTCAGTCAACTTTTAGTGGCTCACACTGAATGAAAACCAAGCACACTATTTATTTCTGCCATATGAACTGTTTCCAACTCTTTTATAAGCAACCTTTCGCTATGTGGTGGCTCGAAAATGAAAAGGATTTATGGTAATTTTTTTACATGCCTTTCTTACATGTCTCGGGTGGAAAACAATGATGTGGGACCCACAACAAGTGACACAGAAAACCAGCAAAGTGCGGGGAGGTTGAGCCTTAAATTGTGGTAACCAAAGCAGGTTTACTCAACTGCCAGACTGATCTGTCTTTTGTGAAACCTCCGCACAACAGCCCTGACAAAATGCTAACGGACATAGGCAAGCACGGCGAAAGCCTGTGTTGACAAATTTCAAAGTGTCTGCTGCCCAAAAGGTTACTTGTATACGGGCTAAACACAAGTGTCAGTGACCTGATACAAGGCCCAGGGCCTTGGAAGCTCCGGTCACACAGGTGTCAGCAAAAATCTATTTGCTGCAATGGCTTCAGAAAGGGCAGTTTTAAAATCACACAAATCTCGAAAAATAAAACCATTGGGAATGCTTAGAGCTGGGGTGTACAACTTTATATGTCTGTGGCATATAGATCCTCACAGCAGGACCCTTGTTTTCATTCTCAAGAGCTTCTACAGGCCAAGAACAACAAAACAAATCGGTGCCGGAACTGAACCAGCCTTGTAATCATTTTGCTCGCCTTAAAAAGGGCAATTTAACAAGTTTTGACACTTACCGGGTACCGACATGTTTGTAAACATTTTTTCCAGGCAAGAACCACCAGTTGTAGCCAGAAACCTGCGCTGCTGGGGCTTTGAGAGCATGATTTTGTCCAGCTGCAAGTCAATAAATCCACTTTCATCAACAGTTATAGCAAATTTACTGTGTTTGAAGCCTCGCAAGGCCTTGTCTAAGTGTAATTGGGTGTCCTGCAATGCAAACAAATCATTTTTAAGGCCTAACAGCAAGCCAAGAGCTGCAAAAAGTCTTTTAATGCATAAAAACGACGGCCCCCACTAGCGTTTTAAAAAATTCATTTAAAAACCGTCGGTTGGCGCGGTCATAGTGCAAGAGCCATCGTCATCACACAAAGATCGTATGCGCACATCGTACTTTAACCGAACGGAAGCAATCCATAATTAATTAAAAACGCAATTTAAAACGCTTTTGCAAGATAATTTTTCAAGTTTTAGTATCATTGATACACGCTGCAACCATTTTCAAGCATATTTTATGCGAATTTGCCTTCGAATCGGTTTGACCGTTACCGTTAATTAGTCACAAAACGCTTGTATTTTTTGGTAATTTTCGATTTATTTGATTGATTTAAAGCCGACTCACCGGACAAAAACGTCCTGATTAAAAAAAGGAAAACTGCACCCCCCGCCGATCACAAAAAACTTGTGGTCTCCAACTCGAGTGGGCGCCAAAACCAATCGCCGCTGCTATGGAGACGGCGTCCCTGCCTAATTGGGTTTTGGGGGGGTTTTTGGGGTAAGCGAGCTCTATCTTGGTGCGCTAAAGGTCCAGTCCTGCTCAGAGCACTTGTTGGCAGGCTCCAAACCAACAAAAGCACCCCGATCTTCCTCCCTGACGCAGATTTGAGCTGTTTTCAAAACAGCTCCTAAACTAATTTTCAGCCAAAGATATTTCCGGTTCAAAAGCACCCCCACTCTTAATTTTTCCTCCAATAGAACAACCAAAAAATTCTCTTTCCAACCATACCAATTTTCAGCACACAAGCAGTTGCCAATCGTGATTTATTGCACACCGAAACAGGGTAAATTTAAAGAAAACAAAATTAAAAACTATAGTTAATTTTAGCAAAAATTTTACAAAACATGAACTGATACAATGAAATCTATGTCAATCCACAGAATAAAGAACAATAAAGAAAAAAATCACCACCAAAATTGCCAAAAGAGGATTTGAAAAATGACACATTTTGACGAAGCTGTTTTAGTGTGCTCATGCAGCAAATCACTTAATTGCAATAGGATACACTTGAAATTAGAAATAAACAATTGTGTTCAGTCACCCAAGACCCTTTCCTGGTTGAAATGCCAGCCTTGCAGCCCGCAGCACACACAAATTGCAATACAGATGGCAAAAAGCCTAATCGAAAGCAAAAATGATTTCAATTGAGGTGCAAAGTGTTTTATTTGAATGAAAAATAGCCCTGGGGCCATTGAAAGCCGGTACTGATTGAACGGGGATTCACTTCAGCTTGGGCACAGGTCATTTTAAATCACAATTCAACCAAAACAACAAATGGCAATGCTTTGCAGCAAATGCTGTCGGTCAGCACATGTGCTGCTGCTTGCT
>NW_027648842.1:0-48651 GCF_965637545.1 Phallusia mammillata
CTGATGCTTGTGGCCACTAGGCTGGCAACACTATTTTTAGCACCGCAAAAACTGTTTAGAGCAGTTTAAAAGTCAAAATATTTCGCAAAAGAGTTTTATTTTCGTCACGGCCGCCAGTACAAATATTTTAATAAACACGTTCACGGCCGCTCAAACTCGTCTCTTCGGCCGCAGGTTGTGCACCCCTGATTTAGGGCAACATATGAACCCCGCAATCCGTTGAGTTTGTTTGTTGTGGTACATCATTGCATTCGCAAACAGTCCATCCTTCGGGGTTAAACTCTTTTTGGGCAACGGCATAGCAGGCCTGGATAATTTTAATTCCTCCCTCAACAAGGTTTTCAACAGCAATTGATGTTAATGTATTGTGTGAAAACAGCCGCTTTGCTTTAAAATCCACCACAAACAAAACCCAATGACTTCCAGTGCCAGAAATAATTAGCAAATTGTCATAATTTAGGGCTTTTGTTTTACATATAAAGCATGCCAGTTGAAAAGGAGTGCGGCGCGTGGCACAAGTCATAAAAGCTGTATCCAACACCAAAAACTTGTTGCCAGCGGTTTGTAAATTGAGTTGAAAATACTTCACAGCTGTGTCCAGAACAAGGTCACAGATCCATTTTCATTGGAAGTTAAGTTAATTGTATCGCTTAATAAGTCCCAGGGGTACGAAATCTAAAATGAAGGTGCCGTAATTCACTCTTCGTTGATAACGGAAAAAGATATTTCTTAAAAAGGAATTTCTTTGCTCTTGTCAAACGATTCGTGTAAGGATGACACATCAAAATCAAGTCGTTTAAAAACCTTGTTTGGTGTAGAGGTCGTTTGAATATCTATTCTATTTATATAGGAAATGGGGCATGACTCTATACAGTGTGATCAAAGACGCATGGTCGAGGTTTTTTCGTAACTGAATTTGTCATTAGGGTTTTCAATCACAGGCAACTGAACTGCCCTACGCACAGCCAAAATGTGATAACAACAGCCGGTGCTGGCGCAAGAACACTCTGGTTTTGGAAATAATTTGACGCTTTGCACAGTGCCTTTGAAGGGGTGAGAAACGGAGAAACTAGATGTGGCGGGCGGAAAGCCCGCCAAACCCCTCTTCGCACACAGTCGCGCCATTCCTTTTTGCGTAAGACGGTACTGCGCATCTTTTTCCGCTCCAGAAACTTTTGGGTTAGTTGAACTCGTTATTTCGTCAATCATATTTTTAAGTGTATAAATAGGATGCAACTTTATTTTCTGACCACTTTCCCTAAGATGTTCAAACAATTTTTTCAACTAAAATTTCCGAATCCCTTTTTTTAGGGGCCCGCGAGGCAATTTTGGGGGGACCGCGAAGCGGTTGAAGTTATTGTGTAATCTTATTTGGCGTCAGTTTGTGGCACTAAACAAGTTTAAAGCAAAGTAGAAATGAGAATCGACTGTCTCCATTGCTAAACAATTGCCTTTATTGAATGACAACTATCAAAAAATGCAATTGTTCGCGCACAATTGTAATGTTTCTGTCCTGTTTGTGATGTCACATGCTGTCTTTGGATGATTGTTTTGCGCATTTTTGCATAACTAGCTAAAATCCTGCAATCAACTTTCGTTTGTGTGAAATACACATTTAGGCTTAAGGACCGCGAGCCCTCGAAATAATGGCGAAGGGACCGTTTTGAAAAAAATATGAAAATGTTTGGGAACCACTGCTTTAGAGACCGGTCAAGTACTGACGAAAAGATGTGGACCATGTGCTACTTAAAATTTGGTAGCAATCCTCAAAATCTGATTCCGACGACTGATTAATCAGTCGGGTTACATCGTCTTTTAAGACTTTTATATCATCAGATGTGCCTGAATTTTTCTTAATCCACCTGTCGAGGTCTTGAAGTATATGGTTTGTGCAAAAAACATTTGTAAGTTTGGGAAAGCACTTTTGAATCGCATTTGTAATTGCCCTCTCTCGATCGGTAACAATCGGAATGTTTCGTATCTTGTTAATTCCAATGTGAGGCAGTATATCGGTTAAAAACTATTTATGGTGTTTAAAAAACTTTTTTGTGTGGATCATAAATCCCATCGGAAAAACAGGGTCACCATCAAAGCATACGTTTCGCCCAGAAAGAACAGAAACGTAAAAATCTCCAAGGCAAAAAGTGGTGTCGTACGCCAGGGGTGTCCAAACTTTTTTGACGGGGGCCAATTTTTACCAGGTGAAGAAGCTCGCGGGCCAACGTATTTTAGAATTAGACCCAAATATACGGGATTTAGGGAAATTGTGGGATTTTGTTGCGTCAGCACTATGTATGCTTTCGTTTTACTGGTAAATAAAGTTCCATGGAAGGCTTTTGCGTGAAGTCGCCAAAACCCAAAAACATAATCCAAACTATGGCGGGCCATACGCATTACAATTAAAAAAAAACAGCCGCGGGCCACGCGAAATGCTGTCGGGGGCCGCATTTGGCCCGCGGGCCGCACATTGGACACCCTTGTCATACGCTATAAATTGTCTCAGGTCGCAGTTGTTTGAGCTCAAACCTAAAACTTATTTTGTTAAATTTATGATGTCATCAGTTGCAAGAATGACAACCAAATCGGGATAAAGATTAAACATTCGTACGAATGTATCCGTTTGAATGGAAACCTCCATAGCCCCAAAGATTTCGTCGTTTGAAATACGTTTTTTCATAGCAGATGTTTGTTTAATGTTTGTCATTGCTTACGGTCTCTGGGACGATCCACGGGCATATGGTCTTGATTGCCCTTACTTTTTTCGGATTGCATTTTTTTCATAAACAGTTTTTGCGCTTTTAAAGTCAACTTGTTCTTCCACCGTTCAATTACAGTCTTTATTGTCGGAACGTATACTCCGGTTTTTTTGCTTTGCATTTCCATGCGAGGAATGGCGATGTGCTGCAGCGTCACCCATATAATGGACCAAACACAAAGGTGCATCGTCCTTATCGGTTAATAAGGTGTAAACATATCTTTCAAAAGATTCCAAATGACTTCTTAACTTCCCATCTGGATTTTTTATTTTATAATAGCGTTTCCGAATACCTGTTTCGCGGTGCACATATTGGCCCGTGTAAATGAATCTGAACTGGTCGCAATTGAAGTCATTTCTAGAACGCTTTGAGGAACCTTTAAAGAAATATGCGTCACCCCCTTCACAATTACTCAGATGCATGCAACTGACCCCAGCAGGGCTCTATAAAACAAATGAACAACTTTCTCCAAACTCAAAGGATTGTTGCCAAACTTCATAATACTTGTGGTCATTTTTTAGCTTCTGATCTTTGTCTAACCGCAATAACCTACATTTGTGTGACTTTCGAACCGCAACGCAGTTAGATCCTAGCATAAAAATATCACAGCAGGAGTAGCGAACGCTACGAGTTTTAGGGAGTTGGTTAGGCAGCTGTTACATCAAGCACTAAACGAGACTTTAGAGTTTAGAAAATCACTACAAATTATCACCTATAAAGCTAAAATAACCATTTTTTATGGATTTCTGAGGTCTGGTGCGAGCCGCAAAATAAGTAGTTGGGAGCCGCATGCGACCCTAAAAGCAGGGTTTAAGAATCATGATTTAGACTTTGTTCGCCAAAAACTGTATGTTAAGTCATAACAATAAAAACTGTACATGTATGACGTAACAGTGCATAATACTTCAGTGTATTGATTTGAACTAGAGTAACCCGATATTGTTGTGTCCTGTCGTGACATCTTAGTGCTACCGTATTTGTTCTTTTTGGATATTCATAAAAGGTCTCTTGGTATTACAAAAATTACCGGTCGACACAAATTAGTTCGGTTTATTCTATGGACATCATCGACATGTAGAAGTACAACTAAAGCAATTGCACACCTAAAAATGACGATATGTACGAAAAAAACAACACATCTACGAAATTTCAAGAAATGGCCATTATTGAAAGCATTTAACATGTTAAAGTATACAGGCCGAAAAAAAGTATACAGGGTTATTCATGTTTGATACACGCTATTCTGTGGTCCCGTCTCGTCTTTTACCCAGTCCATGTTTTGGTCATATCGAACAAATGCTTTTCCGTAGTCCCGTCTGGCGCTATAACAAACGCCTTTGAACTTTCACCCAGTACCGTCTTTTAGTCATGTCGAACAAATGCTTTTCCGTAGTCCCGTCTAACGCTATAAGACAGGGGTTCTTAACCAGGGGTGCGAGAAGTGTTTTTAGGGGGTGCGGGGATGCTGTATAAAACAGAAATTACAATGGTTTTGTTATTAAGCAATTACAGAAGAGGGTGCGAAAATTGGTTGGTGATTTCAAAAGGGGTGCAGCAAGGAAAAAGGTTAAGAACCACTGCTATAAGAACTATATGTGAACTTTCACCCGGTCCCGTCTTTTAGTCATGTCGAACAAATGCTTTTCCGTAGTCCCGTCTAACGCTATAAGCACGGTCTGTGAACTTTCACCCAGTCCCGTCTTTCATTCTACTTGAATATGCGATTTTCCGTAGTCCCGCCTCTCTCGTCTTTTAGTTTGGCACTTTTCCCGTCTCTCCCGTATTCTTTTATCAAATGAATCGAACATTATCACTTAACAATAGCTCGGTAACAAGCATATTATTGCGTCATTGATGGATGTGTCAAACAGTCATTATGTGATACCTTCATTATGTCTGTCGTTACATCTGATAAGGTTCGTCTATGTAAATCCTACTTCCGTTAAAAAGTATTTGCCAACCTACTACATACTTCAGTGATAGTTAATATTCTGTTTATTGCACTACTTTGCTACATTGGGATTGGCAAGAATGAGTATCACTGTCAGATGATTTTTGTTCTGAAATACCGTTTATCGAACGGCGGTGTGACGATAGTATTGCCCTCCCCTGTATTTTTTCCTGCAGACGCCCATGATGCGAAATAAGTTAGATTACATTTTGGAAGTTTGCGCACGGGAATGCCAACTCGGACATGTCTAAAAAACGGGAATACGGGACGACGGAAATACGGGAATGGAGGTCTAAAAGACGCCCTTCTAAACATAGAAGGTTGACCCATGCGCAAGAACCCGGCGGCCAGTCGCGCTCTTGCGGAAATTGTGCTTTGTGCGGCAATCATGCGTGGTTTACAAACAGTGTCTTTTATTTGATATTTAAAAAATGAAAACTCTACTTTCTGTGGTTTTTAACTTGAAATGATGGGTAGTCAAACAACACCAGAAAAAGTTGTTTGCAGCGTAAACGGATTGGGTAGTCAGGGATTTAATTTGCAAATATTTTTTTGTCAACACGCCAACATCTTTTATCAACGCGAAGATCAAACATCGTGAAACAAAAGCAATTCGGCTGAGGTATGTTTTAACCAATCCGCTCATGTAAAACGCAACGACCAATGTCCAATGCAAATTTGTAAATACGCTGTGGATGCAACGCCTAAAAATGTTCGTAAGTTAGTGACTGTAAACGACTGTATAATTTGTGATTTCCATCGAATTCGGTTCTAGCAACATCGCAGTTCGAAGAAGACGAATATAAAATTGGGCTTCGTCTTTAAAGTTTTAAAGGCAACTGGTCAATTTCCGCGATTCTGTCACGAAATCCTGCAATTCGCTATAGGCCAGCAGCGGTCACAAGACGTCAATCACTCACAGACTGGTGCTTCCGTCAAATTATTTTTTGATCGGGCTTTAAATATAACAAACTAACTCTGTATTTACTCATGACGTCACTATGTAGAACACCATTTTACAAACGTGACGCATATACGTGTACAAGTAAAAAAACGTGTTTTACTGCAAATATCATCTTTGTATGTTTTTTTACATTACGTCTATTGCAGTTCGCACGCGATTCACCTAAAAGGAGGTTCGTCACCCGCATGCAAACTCGTGTTAATTGCACAGTATGGTGATAAAGTATCAAGATGCTTTTTGGGGGATATTTTAATTCATTAAGCGATAAAACATGGTTAGGAGAGCAAGTGCCGAATTAATGCGGGATAACTCGACTGCGGCTGCATGTTGCGTCAATTTATCAGAAGTATCTACTTGACTGTAGTTTCCGCGTGGTTCATTACCTGGTAGAAAACTAAGAGTCGATTTTTGTAATAACTGCCATATTAAAGCAAACAATTGCCGTATGTGCGGTATTGGCATCTGACTTTATTTCTAAATGAATTACAACAAAATATGAAGTTCTTGTAAATGAAAAATAAAAGCGAAAACCTGCATCGTAAATGTTGCTTGCTGAATATGCTGACTTTTAAGAAATATAGCAGCGAGAAATTTTTATAGGTGTGTGGTTGATTTGGTTTGTTGTGTTGAAGTGCACTCCGGAAGTTTTGCGCATATTTAGCGATTATACGAGAATGGCGGAAGTCGTGATAAGCGGAATCGCCGGAAGATTTCCGGAATCCGCAGATGTCAACGAATTGTGGGAAAATCTTATCGGAAAAATTGACATGGTAACAGATCATGTAACAGAATTGACATGATAACAGAGAAGATGGAAACCAGGTAACCTTACGTAATAACACTAAGTATGCAAATGCGATGTAACAAGAATTGTAACCGAATACAAATAACCTACCTGTATCTTATTTAAAACACTTTTCTTAAAGTGTTATTATTGGGCCATTAAAAGGAACTGAAATGAAAGAAAATCTTCAGTGTTCAGAAACTTGCTTTATCGGTTGTCATGGAGATGAAGCGATGATGTGCTTTCTTAATTGTGTGGTACTTTTTAGGTTTGTTGGATTTACCGAAGAGAAACGGAAAACTGAAGGAAATTGACAAATTTGACGCAGCGTTTTTCGAAGTTCATTCCCGTCAAGCGGATTCAATGGATCCAGGTCTACGGATGCTGATGGAAGTCACTTACGAAGCAATTCTCAACGCAGGTCACGTTTGGATATCCATTAATTTTTTTCGTTTGGCTTTTTCATGCTCTTTAGCGCTCTTTAGTGACAAACTAAGTTCACTTGCAGGGATTTCCCCGTCCAAATTGGCAGGAACACGGACCGGCGTCTGGGTCGGTGTAAGCGGATCCGAAACAGTCGAAGCTCTAACATCGGACACGCGGAACATGGAAGGTTACGTCATCACAGGATGTTCGCTGTCCATGTTCGCGAACAGAATCAGTTTCTTCTACGATATCAAAGGTAAATTATTATTAACTATTCCGCCCAATTTTTTAAGAATTGTAAGCTCCTAAATAATTAATATGTTGTAATGGAATTTTTATTTTATTAAACTTCGGAAATATCTTTATGCCACAAATGTTTCATTTTGCCTAAATCGATCATTGTTGCAAATCGAACATCCTTTTAGGACCGAGCATGGCGATAGATACAGCGTGCTCATCCAGTTTGCTTGGCTGCACCTAGCTAGACAAGCGATCAACAATGGGGATTGTGACGCTGCAATAGTTGGGGGTGTGCATTTGGTACTGAAGCCTCAGACGTCACTGCAATTCAAGAAGTTAAACATGTTGTCACCAGATGGCGCGTGCAAGGCTTTTGATATAAGTGGCAACGGGTAGGGGATATTGTTCTCATGTTTTTTTCTGTTACGAGCTAATATATTTATGTTCAATCCAGGTATGTTCGTTCCAAGGCGGTGGCCGCAGTTTATCTGTGTAGAAAGGAAGCTGCGCGACGAATATACTGTGAAATGGTACACTCGAAAACATCGTCGGACGGAAGAAAGCCCGAAGGAATAACATTTCCAGCAGGTATTCCCCCCCTCCCCCCCTCAAAAAAACCTTCTTGTAATTAGGTTTTAATTCTTAAAATCAGTTAACTTGCAAACAGGCTGGCTATTTACGTTTATTAACAATTAAATGCACGCAGCTGGTTCGGAAATAAGTTACAAGATTCCGTTTAAAGTCATGTACTTTTTTACCAATTCGATATTACATCGATTACAGGTAGGCAACAGGCTAGGTTACTTGAAGAGACTTACAGAGAATGTGGAATTAAACCACGTGATGTGTTTTATGTCGAAGCGCACGGAACCGGAACTAAGGTATGGAATCAAACTACCAATACATGTTTTGGTGCAGCCCTGTTGCATTCAAATACTTTTTATCTTTGTCAAACAATGCACTATTATCGAATGCAAATACGCACGTTCTTAAAAAAATGACGTTATCAGTTTATAGGTACACAGATATTAAAGAAGATAAAAACGCTATAAAACAGAAAAACAGCTGACAAGCAAATCGGTTTAGTTCAAAGATAAGAGTTGGAATGCGGGCAAGAAAAACAGTTATGCGCGGAATAATCATTTGCGCGGAATAATCATTTCGTTGTGTCATTAGTTGACATGGGTTTATATACGTGTAGGGCTGTGTTTGTGAAAATTTTTACATCACTGTGTCACGTGGCAATTTTTGTTCTGTTTGTTCCACGTGTCTGTAATTTCACGAGGCAATGTCTTTTCCAGTTTGGGGCTCCAGCAATCTAAGATTTCCGCCTCCAAATAGGAATGCTCGATTCAATTGTTTCGAATAGCCACGTATAAAAAGCATGAAAATACTCATTAATACGTATATGTGTTTGAAACGTATTAGAGTGCAAACATGACTTTCCGAAATGTTTGAAGAAGTAGCATAATTTTCAGGCAGGAGATCCCCAGGAGTTGGGGGCGCTTGACCACGTCATGTGCAAGGATCGAAAGGAGCCGCTTCTCATTGGCTCAATTAAATCAAATATGGGACATAGCGAACCTGCGAGTGGGCTTTGTGGCGTCATAAAGTGCTGCATAGCGATTCACAAGCGAACAATGCCCGCTAACCTACATATCAACAATATCAATACCAACATCGAAGCATGTTTTCAGCGTTGCGTGAATCTCGTGTGAAGCCAGTTGTTGAAGCGACATCTTTGCCGGATCAACTTATCATTGGAGTTAACTCTTTCGGCTTCGGCGGAACAAACGTTCATGTGGTTCTGCGAAACAATCACAACGAAGATGAAACACCATGTGATGACAACCAATCTGTCATTTGCTTGGTGACGTCACGCACTGAAGAAGGCATAAAACGTAAGAACAATCAATTAATCGTTTAGGTATTTTCGCGACGTCGTTGTACTTGTGACGTAGAAAAAATTGCTGAGGTCCGTGACGTCACGCCGGCAGTGGCTTCGTTTCTCAATGGAGTCAGTGACGTACCATGCAATCTTCATCCTTACCGCGGTTACGTCATCAATATGGATCGTGATGAAGTAATAAGCTCGGTTGAAAGTTCAAGTAAAGTAGAAAAGGCACGAAAAATTTGGTTTATTTGTACAGGTAAGCGACAGTTCATTGTGTTCGTATACTAGCTGAAGTAGCAGATTGATTTTAAACTTAAAACCCATGTTACGAAAATGTGTCCATTGTAACTCACGGTAATTTGCGGAATATTTTAAAATTTAGACTATTGTTAAACTTTTTTTGATAAAGTAGGTCGCAATAAGTTTATTCACCGCAGGTATGGGTTCGCAATGGGGGGGCATGGGGAGGGACCTTTTGCAAATTTCTACCTTTAAACAAGCTATCCACAAATGCACTCGTGCACTATCGAAGTATGTGGTGGATCTCGAACGGATGCTGTCCGGCGCTGATGTCTTCACGTTCACTGACGTCATCAACTCGTTCGTGGGTCTTGTGGCTATCCAGGTTTGGGTTTCGAAATTTGGCTTTGTACAAAATACTCCAGTTACGGTAACGACATTGCAGATCGGTTTAATTGACGTGCTGACCTCAGTGGGAGTTGTGTGTGATGGCATTGTTGGTCATTCAGTTGGTGAGTTGGCTTGTTCTTATGCCGATGGTGGATTGAGCTTGGAGCAGACGATCCAGGCGGCTTATGTGAGGGTAGATGCGTGAAAGAAGCCAACCTACCTCCCGGGGCGATGGCTGCAGTAGGTGAGTCCATTTCCACTTGCATTACGTCATTTTGTTTTCAGCAGTGATACCATCACAACGACGATTCGTGACAGGTTTGTCTTGGGATGAATGTCAAAAACAATGCCCACAAAATGTCGATCCAGCTTGTCACAATGCTGCCACTAACGTTACAATCACCGGAGATCAGGATGACGTAAAATCCTTTGTGGCGTCACTGAAAGAGCGAGATGTGTTCGCGCGGTTTGTCGACACCGGGAAGATCGCCATTCATTCTAAGCACATGGAGACTATTTACCCTAAATTCCTATGTGAACTAAAAAAGGTTGGTCTTTGCGCAATACATTATGTTTATATCACGTGACTACTTTTGTGACGCCTCAGATAATCCCAAATCCAATGCCTCGAAGTAATAAGTGGTTGACCACGTCGTCACAGCAAAAAAAAAAACGATTCCTCCTGATGATGTATGTCAGAGCGTTTTAGAATCGTCGGCCGAATATCATGCAAACAATCTTCGGAGTCCTGTCTTTTTCCATGATGCAATAATGCGAATTCCAAGTGAAGCGATTGTTATTGAAGTGGCTCCACATTGTCTGATGCAAGTATGTTTCCCATGATAATTTTGACTTATATGTGTTACTATTAACACATTTTTCAACTTATATGTTAGGGGACACTGAAGCGCTCTTTGCCGCCGCCATGCGAGCACGTGATCCTAGCAAGCAAGAAGGATCACAACGGCATTGAAACTTTGTTGACGGCGATGGGAAAACTACATTGTCTCGGTGTTGATGTCAAGGCAAGCGAGTTACTCTCTCACTCTCCAACGCCGCTGCGATCAAGCAATCATCTTTCGAGTCACGTGTCTTGGAACCACGATCAATCGCATTTCGTACCGTCCCCTTATCATTTCTTCATATCGGGGATAGGAGGTAGACCAACCGACGCATCGTACAAGATCGGTGAGACTGCAACTAGCTTATATCACTTGAAAGTTTGAGAGAGTAAGTATTAAAATCCATTTAGTGTTTCACATGTATTAGCAACTAGGTGGATTTGGTGCGTGCATTTTGGTGAACTAAGTTGAAAGCGGTCGTCTTTTTCGCAGACACGTCAGCAAACTCGATAGACCGTTACATGCGTGATCACGTAATTGACAGGCGGTCCCTCCTACCTGCGTCAGCTCTCTTGCGCCTCGTGTGGCAAACATTCGCGAGCTATATGGAAACGTCGATCGACGATATTGCTGTGCAGTTTGATGAAGTGGTAATTCATGGAGCAACATTTCTTGATGACACAGGTTTTTGTAAAAATGGTTTTAAATTTAACTGCTTTATATTAAAGCGTGTTTTCTAATCACCTTTAATACAAAAGCATTTCCGAACAGATGTGGCATGCATTTTGTCACATGCGCTTTAGACGCACTTAGTCGAAGTCAAGTATTTGTTTTTTTAGAACTCGACATTCACGTTCAACTAAATACTCCGCTCGATCAATTTACAATCTCGCACTCCGAAAGACTTTTGGTGACAGGAAAAATTTGGATTGACGGAAGCGAGATATCTGAGCCCAAAAGCTTCCAACCAAACGGCAAAATGTATTTCACCAAGCAGGAGATCTACAGGAAGCTTCGACTGTCGGGTTACCAGTACAAGAAAGCCTTCCAACTTCTTGAAACTTCTGACCAGACCGGCGAGTCCTACAGGATTCGCAGCGACTATGTATTTTATATTGTAACGGGATTGTTTTAAAACAGTGGTTCCCAAACTGGGGTCCGCGGTCCCTTTGGGGTCCGCGAGGTGATTCTTGGGGGACCGCCAAGTCTTTTTTCGAAATTGTGCCAGATAATTTTAATAAGCAGTCACATTTGTAGGTTAAAAGTTATTACATGTACACTGTGAATTTCGTTTCTATATCATCACTGAACAATTCTCTTTTGTGCTATCACAATCAACACAAATGTCTTTGTTTGCAAACAATTCGGAACTGTTAATTCTGTAGGTAGGCATACACACTTTACTACTAGTGCCACGAGGTAAGCTGAAAAGCTGGTTTCTTTACTTGTTTATATTTGCAAAACTTCAATATTGCCGTGCAGTGGAAGGTGTAAGTTTAGTTATTTTTTTAGAAGGATATCTTTAGAAAGAATGTCTCCGCCAACAAAAAAGCTGAGGTATAATGATTCTTATATTCAGTTTGGTTTCACTGTGATTAATTCTGGAGAAGAAGAGAAACCGCAATGTGTCCTGTGCTCCAAAGTGTTGGCAAGCTCTGCATTAAAACCCAGCAAGTTAAAAAGGCACTTAGAAACGCAGCATCCAAGTTCAAAAAACAAAGATTTGGAATTTTTTAGACGCCATGCTGAAAATTTAGTGAAATGTAGGCTTGATCGCAGTGAAGAAATTTGGAAGGAGAATGCGTCTGGGTTGAAAGCGTCCTATGAAGTGTCACGGAAGATAGCTGTTGCCCAAAAACCACACAATATCGGGGAGCTGTTGGTTTTGCCCTGCTGTGAAATAATTATACAAAATATGTTGGGAAGTTCTCAACTGCGCGTGCTCAAGGAAATACCCTTGTCTAATAACACGGTGGGTAGGCGAATTGATGAACTGTCACAAAACATTTTGAAATAGGTGGTTTTTAAAATACAAACGTCGATGTTTAATTTCTTTGCGCTCCAGCTTGATGAAACTACCGACGTGGCTAGCTTGGCTCAGCTTTGTGTATATGTACGTTACATACATAACAGGCAATTAGAGGAAGAGTTTTTGTTTTGCGAAACTCTTAGCACAAATACAACTGCAAAGGATGTTTTCAACAAAGTGAAAAGTTTTTTTTGAGAAACATAATCTCAAGTGGAAAAAGGTATTTGCACCGACGGGGCTCCGGCGATGCTTGGTTGTCGATCTGGTTTTCAGACTTTAGTTAAAGAAAAATCACCAGAGGTAACTGGAACACACTGTATTATTCATCGCCAAGCACTAATGGTAAAAACCATGCCTGAAAAGTTGAAACATGTTTTGGATGACGTGATCAAAGTAGTGAACTGCATCAAAGCAAAGGCACTTAACTCTCGTTTGTTTGCCGAGTTGTGCAAAGAAAATGAATCTGAATTCGAAACGCTCTTGTTGCATACACAGGTAAGATGGCTTTCCAAAGGCAAGGCGCTGAAAAGAGTTTTTGTTCTACGAAACGAAATAAACGATTTTCTTCTAGAAATGAAACCAGACATGAACAATCCTTTTTCTGATAATTGTTTTCTAATTTGTCTGTCCTTTTTGGTGGACATTTTCGAATCTGTTAACTCTGTCAACTTGGCCCTCCAAGGGAAGGACACCAACGTCATACACTGCCATGAAAAATTAGCAGCCTTTAAAATGAAGTTAACACTATGGCATTCCAAGTTGGACAGCAAAAATTTTGCTCCATTTCCTCATCTAAATATGTTCCTTGATGAGAATGAATTTTATGTGAAAGATGAAATTCTTGAGACTTTTAAGCAACACGTTATTACACTTGGGGAAGAACTGTGCCGTTATTTTCCCAACATGAAGGATTTTGAACAATATAGCCTCTTTATTATCAACCCGTTTGCAATTACAGTAAGAGATTTGCCTTCGGAGGACTGTATAATTCAAGAACAGTTCATTGACCTGGTGAACGATAGTAGTGCAAAACGTAGTTTTCGTGAAATGGGTTGTAATGAATTTTGGATTCAAATGGCAAATTCTTATCCAGATCTAGCAAAGATGGCACTTAAAGTACTTGTTTCATTTGCGACTACCTATGAATGCGAGACAGCTTTCTCCGCACTACTTGCCATCAAAACAAAATGCCGAAACAAATTGGATGTGACACATGATATGAGAGTTGCCCTTTCCAAAACTGAACCTAAAATCGATGATCTAGTGAAAACCAAACAGGTTCACCCGTCTCATTAAAATGTACAATATGTTGGCAATAAATTGATGCTGAAACTGGAGTTCAGCATCAATTTGAAACCGTGAGCGGTCAAAAAAATTGAAAGGGGACCGTTTCGAAAAACAAACAAAAAAGTTTGGGAACCGCTGTTTTAAAATGATCCAAATTAAAAAAACAGCAGTTTTTCTGTTGGTTAGAATAAGTAATTATTCACAAGTTTGTTGGTAAGCAAGTGTTGTGAGAATAATATCTAATCTGTAGCTTCTTTTATAGGAACTTACGGTAAAGTAGCTTGGACAGGAAATTACGTCACATTTATGGACGCGATATTACAATTCAACTTGCTTTCATCACGTGATTACAAACTCCGCCTTCCCACCAGAATCCAGCGAATTAGAATTCGACCTTTCACTGGTGACTTAGTAAAATCTATTAGCGTCAGCAGGTGACTTGCAAACCAGCATGTTAAAAACTTCATCGTACTTTTAGCTGTAATCTTGTCTTTAACAGGGATACTGGCGTAACCTTGGCCGGAAGGCACATGGAGGTCATCGGCTTGCACGTAACCAACAGTCAGCGAAGGGGGCAGTTGGAACGACCTGTGTTCAAGGTCAAGAAATTCGCCCCTCGGTTTCAAGAGGTAACAGATCATACCGTATCAAACTATGCCAATATCATCGCTGGTTTTGTTCGACGCCATCCCGACAAGTTTAAAACAAATGGTTGCCTGAACGCAATCGCTGACGTTAGCAGAAATGAAGCAAAGCACACATCATCAACGCTTCTCCAAACGCTCAATTAATTCGTAGATGAAGGTCAGTTTTAACCTATTTTTGTTGGCAAGGTTTCAATCCAACACTTGTTGCAGAAAATTGGAAATCACGTGCCTTCATGCTGATTTCTGATTGGTCATTGAGTTATTGCATGTTCAGCAAAGACATTATTACGTCGACAATTGACATGGGCATTCAGGAGCTGATGTATGATGTTAGAGTGGGCGAACTACCGAAGCAGCTACTAGGACGCAAAAGAAGTGAGGATAGTCCGTCATAGCTTTGATATGTTTATTGAAACTTTTTTTTCACAGGCGTGAACCGATTGTTGCTTGACCATCATACCTCGGTTGTCATGACGGCGCGACGCAGGTTGAGCCACCCAGTGGTCACAATCTAAATGTTGTAATTCTTCATGACATTTTTACATCAGGTACAATTTTCAGATTACCCGAATGTTTCAAAATTTTCTGTAAAACTCTGTGTTGACGGTTGCAGGAATTGAAAGCGGTAGAAGCATTGTTGAGAATATTCTTGAGCGTCTCTGCAGCGGTACGTCATTCATTATGCTCCACCACACAGTCGGCGGAAATATGCTACAAGATGTTTACAACGAAATAATAGGTTTGGCTAAACCCACATTGAAACGGTCATGTGTAAACGTTAAACAGGTAAAAGTTGATTCTGTTGCTGAAATATTACTGTTTAGTTGTGCCCTGTTTGTATGCAGTTTTTTTGACCTTTCTACTATATTCTCGCTCTAGCTCTGTCTGGTAAAAGCACACTGTATTTATAAAACAATTCGGCAATAAAATATAACGTTACCAGAATTTTCCAAACAAAACAACCGAATTTTACAACTTCCATCATAACAGTACAAAGCTGCATAAATCGCAAACTTTTTTAATCTTAGATTCTTCCTTTAATAGGTTGCTGACGTGTTCCGTACCTTTGACTTCCACCTAGTTTCATCACAAACAACAGAAGGATTGTGGAAGTAATCTGCTTCTGTTTCGTCATAAACCATTAAATGACGTCGCAAAGCACCGGTTGCACGAAATCCCGACAATGAATTTCGAGTGGGTGGAAGATTTAAAGGTTTGTTTTGGGGTGAAAGATTAAAAGAAATTCTTTTGCACAGCGCATGCGATAAGGCTTTACAATCAGTTTTGTTGCTAGAAATTCCTTGCGACAAGCGACAATGACGTCGTGCTGATTGCACGGGAAAATTTGAATGGACTCGAGGAGTTTTGCCAAAGTCTCAGGAGGGAATCAGGATCAAATCGTGTTCGGTAATTATTGTGCAACAATAGTAGACAATCGGAAACATGTACGCCACATCTTACTTTTATTACGTAGATGTATCAGTAATCGTAGTCTTGAATTAACCAGTCGTCTTCCCGGCGATATATCGGATGTTCTTGAGCGACAACATGTGGTAAATGTGTACCAAGAGGGAGAGTGGGGAAATTTCCATTGTGTCGATATGAAACAAGTTAAGCAGGTAAACAACATTCGGCTTGTTTCTTCTAAGACCTTAATTGCTTGACGCGAATTACCAACCTTTTGCATTCGACCAGTTTATTTTATGTGACAATTAAGAACCAGTTTGTGTTTTATGTTGGAGGAAAAAGTCAAAATGCTTGTATCTATTGCTTAAGGTTGAGTCGAGTCGAAGCTACTTGCTGATCAAAAACCCCGGCGACTTGTCGACACTCAAGTGGATTTCACTCCTCCCAAGCGGAAACTCAACCGAGTACAAAGTCTCTTTTGCCGCACTCAACTTCCGTGACGTCATGCTTGCGTCAGGAAAACTTCCCGCCGAAGCAATTCCAGGTTAATGACATTAACATCAAATACATTGAGATATAAACCGGCGGTTGATTTCCTGTAGGGGACACGGACAAATATCGCACGCTCCTTGGACTGGAGTTCAGCGGATTTGATCACGCGGGTGGGAGGAAAATGGGGATCGTTCCGGGAGAGGGATTTTCAACCCATGTAACACAGCATGAGATGTTCACCTGGGATGTGCCAGAACGATGGTAAAAAATATTACAAATATCACGAAAATGCATAACTCGTTTGGTCTCCAAAGCTCGCTTGATTAAGTCATTTATGAAACACCATAGCATTAGAATGTGTATGTCGATTTGATATTTCAATGGAGCCCTGTGACAATCACTAAAATATTTGAAGTATACTAACTGCACGCGTAAGACCGCTGAGAAAAAAAACTTCATACAGGTAAATACTTTGGTAAACTATAAATGACACTATCTGACATTTTTTCTTCCTAATACTTTTTACACTAAGAAAAAACAAGTTGCAAACACTTCTTAAATAAGTGCTAACACTCTTAGCCTGCTGCTGAGAAGAATAAACGGATGTTACTTGGATTTCGGGTTTTCTTTTATTACGCGCTTTACATAGATTAATTATCGTTAGTTGGTAATCACGGGCAAAATCTTAAATCACATTTATTAGGCATATTATATTTAACTTTTGCTTCATCACAATTCATCAAAAAATTACTGTCACATTGACGTTTCCTTGCAAGTAGAATTGACGTGTTGGTAATTTATATGTTTGTTATGACGAACGGGAAGTCGCGTTGTGTGTAAAAATTCAATGTTGGTGGGAACCACTGGTGTAATACAACATAATTGAAATGTCAGATATCACGACCAGATACATTTTTAAACTCAACGATGAACTGCCTAAGCACAAAGCAAGCCCACCGGACCAGCCTAACCGCGAATATTTGCACAGGAGTTTAGCGGAAGCGGCTTCAGTGCCCGTTGTGTACAGCACGGCATACTACGCACTCGTCGTACGGGGACAAATCCGGCCAGGGGAGTCAGTGCTGATCCACTGCGGCGCTGGTGGTGTCGGCCAGGCCGCCATCTCCATTGCTCTCTCCAGGGGTTGTATGGTTTACACCACAGTGTCAAGTCAAGCGAAACGGGATTTTCTCAAACAAAAATTCAAACAACTCGATGATGCAGGTTTCGCGCAATCACGCGATCTCACTTTTGAGCTGGATATCATGAAAAAGACGAATAGGAAAGGTCAGTTAAGTTTTTTTGATTGTTTTAGCATGTTATAAGTAGAAGTAGCTGACACTTTGGCTTCATTTTTTACACAAATTCAAGTTGTTTGTGACAATGACAATCTCTTTAATGTTGACGTAATATAATCTGTTACAGGTGTTGACGTCATTCTGAACAGTTTGTCTGGTGAAAAATTGTTGGCGAGTGTTCGGTGTCTGGCAAAACATGGAAGATTCCTGGAGCTGGGAAAGTTCGATCTCATTCACAATAACCAGATCGGTAAGATCACGCAGGCAACTATCGTCGTAAAAAATGCTAAATCACAATGACGTTAACTTGATGCCAAGAGTGATGAGTTTTAAACAGTTTTAAATACTGCAGCGAAAACTTGTTAAATTTCGCCGTTCACACTTTCTAGAAACGGTTTTAATTTACGATTCTGCTCAGGGTTATATGCCTTTCTTAAAAATATCTCGTTTCATGGAATCCTGCTCGACTCGTTGTTCGACGACATTACCGGCCGATGGCTTGAAGTAAGAGAGTTGGTGAGGAAGGGGATTGAAAAAGGCGAAGTAAAGCCCCTTCCGTGCCGGATATTTAAAAAGTAAGGGCTAATAATGACTACCCGATGTAAATGACTATTACAAATGGATACGTTCTACACACGGTTTTTCGTTGATCATTGCAAATTCAGCTCGCCCGCGATCTTTTGGGATTTACAAACTAAAGTGTAACGTCGCACAGGTATGAGGGTGAATCGGCATTTCGCTTTATGTCGCACGGAACACACATAGGAAAAGTTGTTGTAAACGTCATCCGCGAAAAAGATCACGTGCTGCAAAGGTCAGTTGGTGGTCGAATCATGGTAGAGCTACTAACACCATAACGAGAATCCGAACATCGCTTTCACAAGGGGGCGTAAAGAGCTGCATTTTTATTTAGCGGCTATAAATGGGTTGGGTTGGGAAATATTTACATACAATTTTAACATTATTAACTAATTTTTTGGGTTAGTTTTATTGAATTTTAAGTGCTAATACCTTACCCCGACCCTAATAGCCCTAACCGTGAACATTTTTGGAGATACAACCAACCACATTTGGGTGTGTGATTCTCGTTATGGTGTTAGTAGCTCTACCTCAAATCATCACAAAATGCCAAGCTTCGAAAAAATATGTTTGAATTATTTCAGAGTGTCTTTGAATTCCGACCTCTGTTACGTCGTGACTGGTGGTTTGGGGGGATTCGGAATCGAATTTTGTAATTGGCTGGTTCAACGAGGAGCGAAGAAGTTGATTATTACGTCACGATCAGGTTATCATCTAAACAGGATTATTTTGTAATAATATCTGTTGGAACACTATATACGGATCTGTTCATAAGTTTAATGGTGAAACTAACGGCCCAAATAGACGTAAAAAGCGACATGCTTTATTGTTCAAACGTTTCGGCAAATGCTCATGCCATCATCAGTGATATGAAGGCCACATCAATTGCACCCATTTATATACACTTTAGTCGCATAAAGGAATGATAAAAAGGTGCGAAACAAGCGTCGCATAAAAACGATAGATAAAAAGGTGTGCAGAAGCGAGGTGTAAGCCACCTGCGAGTATGCGTCTGACCAAACAGGTGCAGAGCAACTACGACATACAATATATTTACAAACAAAGAAACAATAGTAGGACAGCACGTCACATCAAAAATACGCAATAAGTTAATTAGGTATTAAACAAATACAGAGGAACCGACTTAGAATCAACGTTTAATTCCGGTTTATAGTGTTGAATGAAAATTGATTCCAGTAACATTAGAATCAATTTTCAATAAACCGGAATTAAACGTTGATTCTAAGTCGGTTCCTCTGTATTTGTTTAATACCTAATTAATTCTGCACAGGTGCAAACTCGGCTTACAGACAACGTTACATCGAAGATTGGGCGTCACAAGGTGTACACATCATCATCAGCAGCAATGACGTCGGAAAAGCAGACAAAGCAGCGAATTTGTTGGATGAAGAAACAGGTGGTGTATTCCATCTCGCGATGACGTTGCGTGACGCAATGTTCGAGAATCAAACACAGCGAGATTTCGAACTCGTGTGTGGACCCAAATGTAACGGATTAATCAACCTTGACAAGTAAGTTCCAATTCCACGTTACCTCGTGCGTAATTCCAACAAAATTGTTACTCGTTTTGGATATACTTATTGAAATCTGACGTAATCACATCATAAACAAAATCTTTGTCACATGAATATTCGCGCTGTTGATTGGTTCTTTGAATCCAGGTATTCCCGTCAAAAATGTCCGAACCTTCAACACTTTGTCACTTTCTCAAGTAGCGCAAGCTATAACGGAACAAAGGGACAATCTAACTATATTCTTGCTAACACTGTGATGGAACAATTATGTCGCATTCGTCGTAACGACGGACTTCCGGCGGTTGCGATACAGTGGGGCGCGGTCGGCGATGTGGGGATCGCAGCTGACAAATTCGGTGATTCCCCTGTAGCAGGAACCTGGCCGCAATCCATTTTATCTTGTCTCGATGTGAGTAAAAGTAACCAATAAAACATTTGCCCCTGGCAGACAGCAGTAATACCTTGCCTTGATAATTCGAACTTTTTTTCTTGTCGTAGAGTTTGGATAAAGTTTTGCAGCAGGATGAAGCAGTTGTTGCGTCATATATACCCATAAAAATGGCGTCTGAAAAAACAGAAGTTAAATACGAGAATTATCCGGTGACGTTCGTAGCAAACGTCCTCGGGATTTCGGTGAGCACTGATGTCATTGCAAATCGTAGCTGGGTATTAATGACGTGTTGTTTTAGGATTTGAGCCAAATCGATGACGACACTTCCCTGCTTAGACTTGGAGCCGACTCTCTGATGACGACAGAGATTCAACAGAAACTAAATTATTGTTTCAACAAAACCCTTGATACGAAGGCGGTAAACGAACTGACATTTGCAAAACTTAAACATATGTCGACTAAGAAACAATCAAAAGCTCCCAATATGAGAAAGTTTCAACGCCTTTGTTCATCAACACAATCTATCAGTGATGATGAGAGTGTGGATAAGCGATGCGCATCGACTGCAAGTTGTGAATAAACGAAAATGTTTGTAAAAAATTGTCGTTTTAATCGTGAGAGCTTGTGTTTTCTTTTTTACTTTTTTTTTTGAGGATAACGTTCTCATCCGTTGTTGCCCATTATTTTTTTATTTTATTGGTCAATTGTTTTCATATTGTAAAAATCCCGGCAATCGCTCACATCAATTTTGCAAATACACGCATACAAACATTTTTACCATCGATAGCAAAACATTTGCGTTATTATGTCAGTCACAATGAATTGTATACGTCCGTACATTTATTGTTTACACATAATTCCCGAGCAGAGGTTATACCAGGGGTGCACAACCTTGCAGTCATACAGAGACGAGTTTGTGCGGCCGTGAACATGTTTATTATAGAATATATGTACTGGCGGCCGTGACGTAAATAAAAACTCTTTTGCCAAATATTTTGATTTTCAGACTGCTCCAAACACATTTTGTGGAACTGAACTTTCTTACGCCTATTGTGTGCAAACAATGCGAAAAAGCAGATACCACAAGCGTAACAATAAAGATTATGACGTCATAAAAGCTAAGACTGTCAATTTGTTTGTCAAGTTAGAAATTAATTTAGGTATTTTAGGCGCCATTAGATAGTATATATATGTGTAATATATAAGTATTTTTTACATCAGTAATTTTAAAACACAAGCAAGCAGACAATAAGCGGCCGCTGGTGAAAAAAGATCTGTGATGCGGCCGTAGCGAAAAGGTTGTGCACCCCTGTGCTCAGACTTGGACAACTAGATTTTTTTTCGGTTTTTCAAACTAGATTTGAAATAAAATTAGAGCATCTCATTTTTTACAAATTAGATTAGAATTAGAATTACCATGTTCTCGAAAATCAGAAATTAAACTGGAATCAAACTAGAATTATACATTGAAGCCAACCAACTTTAGTTTGTTTCAAATTTGAACTTGAAGCTTTGCACGTTTTAAACTACATAATTCGGCGTGTCTAAAACGCGTTTAAACGGAGCTGATGTGGCCGTCATGTCAAGTGGTTCTCAGCAGTATCAACACAAAAATAATGCGTTATTTTGAACAGAGATTTTTGTAATCCTCGTGTTTTTCATCGGCGGACAGTTGCAATTGTACTCGCCCTTCGCGATTTACGCAGCTGCCTATGTTTTCTCATTTATAGAAGCTACTGGTTTTCATTTGGTTATATTAAGCCGCAACAGCCAACGAGGTAGTGCTTAGGTGGTTTTGTGCGCTTTGGATACAAAACACATGCTCGTATCACATGCCTAAAACTGCTGTTGGACAAACTAGCGTTTCTGGGAAAACTGTAAATTAGTTTAGAATTAGAATTAGAGCTTACTCGATATTTCTGAATTAGATTAGAACTAGAATTACCGCAATTTTGCTCTAATTTGCCCAATTAGGCAACTAGAATTATCTAGTTGTCCAAGTCTGCTTGGGCTATTATACCCATCAGAGGTCGCGTAGAAATTTCTGTTTTAAAATGGGGTCGCAGAGCACAAAAAAAGTTTAAGTAGCCCTGACCTAAACCAAGTTCAACTTAAGTTGGGTGATTATTTTTGTTGTCCTGTTATATAGTTCGGCATCGAAATTCCAAAACATAACCCTTCCTGAATTATAAGATTAAATATTCTTACTGGGATCAGCTCTGAAGCGTCGGTGGAGCACGAGTCCCAGAAGAACTCCTGTCGTGTGTTCGAGACTCGAATCCCACTGCACGCTAAATTTTTCTAGCCTATGCCTTTCCACATGGGAATGCTTGGGAGACCGACTGATTCGGTATAACGCCTTTAATAGAACTGGCGTACTATGGAAGTTAGGGATAGTTACTTTGATTGACTACAAATGTTTTCCTTGTATAATAAACAAGGGGCTCGCGACCCACAGGTTGAAAGCCACTGAATAAAAAACATATTTGTTGGACAAGATTGTGCATCCAACCCCCCCCCAAAAAAACTAATGAAACTGCCGAGCGTCGGAGATTTAACATCCAGCTGAGCAAAAGAATGCTTTCAGCCCACGCAATGCAACGTTCACTTTTCAAACAAAGAAATCTAATAAACGCCTCCGTTGTTACCACGTAATAAGAATTGTCTCTTGGCAAAAATTATTCTTTTATGTTTTAAAGGTCATCTTACTTTGTTATTAATGCGAAACATGTTTGTTTTAAAGTGGAGATCAAAAACTTAAAAAAGCAGCATGAAAAGTGGGTAAACAGAGCGCATGTGTTCAATAAAGTGTTGCTGGAAACAGCTCAAATTCAATTTTAAAATAAACAAAAATTAAATCTGAAACGGAGAAACCTGAATAATTATCACACAAATAGGTGAAAGTAGTGAAAATCAATTGCATTTAAGGTATTTGTAAAATTGGGCTACTTTTGACTGGTAAAGTTGCGCTTTTCCGCAATTTGACCTGGCAACACTGATGTCTACATAAACATAAAAAGCCTGGATTTCAGCTTTCAACTTGGTGACAACAGTTATTTTTGTTAATTTATATATCCTATTGATAGTTGAAAGACGAAACCACAATGATGAGGGACAAAATTACACTAAATTAAAGTTTCTCGATATACAACTTTTAAAATTTTGCCCCCCTTGCCCCCTCAATAGCATTTAAATAAACCATTGTCATTCTGCCAGAATAAAATCGAAAAAAGGAATGCGATACGAGAGAACGTCAAGGATGGTTGCGCAACGAACGTTTTGGCCAAATCAAAATATTGACAAAATACGCTAAATTTAATACGATTTTTGAAACCTTTTCGGGCCCATTATTTTTTTTTAAATCGCAACATTGCCTCATCTTTTAGTCTATTTTAATAATCCGTTTTCAAAAAACTGAACCCGACTCGATAATTACAGCAAAATGCAATTAACTAACACCCACTTTGGGCCAAATGCCGAAACTGACAAAATACGCTAACTTTATTACAATTTTTGAAATCTTTTCGGGCCCATTATTTTTTTTAAATTCGCACCATTGCCTCATCTTTTAGTCTATTTTAATAATCCGTTTTCAAAAAAGTGAACCCGACTCGATAATTAGAGCAAAATGCAATTAACTAACACCCACTTTGGGCCAAATGCCGAAACTGACGAAATACGCTAACTTTATTACAATTTTTGAAATATTTTCGGGCCCATTATTTTTTTTAAATTCGCAGCTTTGCCTCATCTTTTAGTCTATTTTAATAATCCGTTTTCAAAAAAGTGAACCCGACTCGATAATTACAGCAAAATGCAATTAACTAACACCCACTTTGGGCCAAATGCCGAAACTGACGAAATACGCTAAGTTCAATACAATTTTTGAAATCTTTTCGGGACCATTATTTTTTTAAATTCGCAACATTGCCTCATCTTTTAGTCTATTTTATTAATCCGGTTTCAAAAAACTGAACCCGACTCGATAATTACAGCAAAATGCAATTAACTAACACCCACTTTGGGCCAAATGCCGAAACTGACGAAATACGCTAACTTTATTACAATTTTTGAAATCTTTTCGGGCCCATTATTTCCTTTAAATTCGCCACATTGCCTCATCTTTTAGTCTATTTTAATAATCTGTTTTCAAAAAAGTGAACCCGACTCGATAATTACAGCAAAATGCAATTAACTAACACCCACTTTGGGCCAAATGCCGAAAGTGACGAAATACGCTAAGTTCAATACAATTTTTGAAATCTTTTCGGGCCCATTATTTTTTTTAAATTCGCAGCTTTGCCTCATCTTTTAGTCTATTTTATTAATCCGGTTTCAAAAAACTGAACCCGACTCGATAATTACAGCAAAATGCAATTAACTAACACCCACTTTGGGCCAAATGCCAATAGGGACGAAATACGCTAAGTTCAATACAATTTTTGAAATCTTTTCGGGCCCATTATTTTCTTCAAATTCGCACCATTGACTCATCTTTTAGTCTATTTTATTAATCCGGTTTCAAAAAACTGAACCCGACTCGATAATTACAGCAAAATGCAATTAACTAACACCCTCTTTGGGCCAAATGCCGAAACTGACGAAATACGCTAAGTTCAATACAATTTTTGAAATCTTTTCGGGCCCATTATTTTTTTTAAATTCGCAGCTTTGCCTCATCTTTTAGTCTATTTTAATAATCCGTTTTCAAAAAACTGAACCCGACTCGATAATTACAGCAAAATGCAATTAACTAACACCCACTTTGGGCCAAATGCCGAAACTGACAAAATACGCTAACTTTATTACAATTTTTGAAATCTTTTCGGGCCCATTATTTTTTTTAAATTCGCACCATTGCCTCATCTTTTAGTCTATTTTAATAATCCGTTTTCAAAAAAGTGAATCCGACTCGATAATTAGAGCAAAATGCAATTAACTAACACCCACTTTGGGCCAAATGCCGAAACTGACGAAATACGCTAAGTTCAATACAATTTTTGAAATCTTTTCGGGCCCATTATTTTTTTTAAATTCGCAGCTTTGCCTCATCTTTTAGTCTATTTTAATAATCCGTTTTCAAAAAAGTGAACCCGACTCGATAATTACAGCAAAATGCAATTAACTAACACCCACTTTGGGCCAAATGCCGAAACTGACGAAATACGCTAAGTTCAATACAATTTTTGAAATCTTTTCGGGCCCATTATTTTTTTTTAAATTCGCAGCTTTGCCTCATCTTTTAGTCTATTTTAATAATCCGGTTTCAAAAAACTGAACCCGACTCGATAATTACAGCAAAATGCAATTAACTAACACCCACTTTGGGCCAAATGCCGAAACTGACGAAATACGCTAACTTTATTACAATTTTTGAAATCTTTTCGGGCCCATTATTTCCTTTAAATTCGCCACATTGCCTCATCTTTTAGTCTATTTTAATAATCTGTTTTCAAAAAAGTGAACCCGACTCGATAATTACAGCAAAATGCAATTAACTAACACCCACTTTGGGCCAAATGCCGAAAGTGACGAAATACGCTAAGTTCAATACAATTTTTGAAATCTTTTCGGGCCCATTATTTTTTTTAAATTCGCAGCTTTGCCTCATCTTTTAGTCTATTTTATTAATCCGGTTTCAAAAAAGTGAACCCGACTCGATAATTACAGCAAAATGCAATTAACTAACACCCACTTTGGGCCAAATGCCAATAGGGACGAAATACGCTAAGTTCAATACAATTTTTGAAATCTTTTCGGGCCCATTATTTTTTTTAAATTTGCAACATTGCCTCTTCTTTTAGTCTATTTTATTAATCCGGTTTCAAAAAACTGAACCCGACTCGATAATTGCAGCAAAATGCAATTAACTAACACCCTCTTTGGGCCAAATGCCGAAACTGACGAAATACGCCAACTTTAATACAATTTTTGAAATCTTTTCGGGCCCATTATTTTTTTTAAATTCGCAGCTTTGCCTCATCTTTTAGTCTATTTTAATAATCCGTTTTCAAAAAAGTGAACCCGACTCGATAATTACAGCAAAATGCAATTAACTAACACCCTCTTTGGGCCAAATGCCGAAACTGACAAAATACGCTAACTTTATTACAATTTTTGAAATCTTTTCGGGCCCATTATTTTCTTTAAATTCGCACCATTGTCTCATCTTTTAGTCTATTTTAATAATCCGTTTTCAAAAAAGTGAACCCGACTCGATAATTACAGCAAAATGCAATTAACTAACACCCACTTTGGGCCAAATGCCGAAAGTGACGAAATACGCTAAGTTCAATACAATTTTTGAAATCTTTTCGGGCCCATTATTTTTTTTAAATTCGCAGCTTTGCCTCATCTTTTAGTCTATTTTAATAATCCGTTTTCAAAAAAGTGAACCCGACTCGATAATTACAGCAAAATGCAATTAACTAACACCCACTTTGGGCCAAATGCCGAAACTGACGAAATACGCTAAGTTCAATACAATTTTTGAAATCTTTTCGGGCCCATTATTTTTTTTAAATTCGCAGCTTTGCCTCATCTTTTAGTCTATTTTAATAATCCGTTTTCAAAAAACTGAACCCGACTCGATAATTACAGCAAAATGCAATTAACTAACACCCACTTTGGGCCAAATGCCGAAACTGACAAAATACGCTAACTTTATTACAATTTTTGAAATCTTTTCGGGCCCATTATTTTTTTTAAATTCGCACCATTGCCTCATCTTTTAGTCTATTTTAATAATCCGTTTTCAAAAAAGTGAACCCGACTCGATAATTAGAGCAAAATGCAATTAACTAACACCCACTTTGGGCCAAATGCCGAAACTGACGAAATACGCTAACTTTATTACAATTTTTGAAATATTTTCGGGCCCATTATTTTTTTTAAATTCGCAGCTTTGCCTCATCTTTTAGTCTATTTTAATAATCCGTTTTCAAAAAAGTGAACCCGACTCGATAATTACAGCAAAATGCAATTAACTAACACCCACTTTGGGCCAAATGCCGAAACTGACGAAATACGCTAAGTTCAATACAATTTTTGAAATCTTTTCGGGACCATTATTTTTTTAAATTCGCAACATTGCCTCATCTTTTAGTCTATTTTATTAATCCGGTTTCAAAAAACTGAACCCGACTCGATAATTACAGCAAAATGCAATTAACTAACACCCACTTTGGGCCAAATGCCGAAACTGACGAAATACGCTAACTTTATTACAATTTTTGAAATCTTTTCGGGCCCATTATTTCCTTTAAATTCGCCACATTGCCTCATCTTTTAGTCTATTTTAATAATCTGTTTTCAAAAAAGTGAACCCGACTCGATAATTACAGCAAAATGCAATTAACTAACACCCACTTTGGGCCAAATGCCGAAAGTGACGAAATACGCTAAGTTCAATACAATTTTTGAAATCTTTTCGGGCCCATTATTTTTTTTAAATTCGCAGCTTTGCCTCATCTTTTAGTCTATTTTATTAATCCGGTTTCAAAAAAGTGAACCCGACTCGATAATTACAGCAAAATGCAATTAACTAACACCCACTTTGGGCCAAATGCCAATAGGGACGAAATACGCTAAGTTCAATACAATTTTTGAAATCTTTTCGGGCCCATTATTTTTTTTAAATTTGCAACATTGCCTCTTCTTTTAGTCTATTTTATTAATCCGGTTTCAAAAAACTGAACCCGACTCGATAATTGCAGCAAAATGCAATTAACTAACACCCTCTTTGGGCCAAATGCCGAAACTGACGAAATACGCCAACTTTAATACAATTTTTGAAATCTTTTCGGGCCCATTATTTTTTTTAAATTCGCAGCTTTGCCTCATCTTTTAGTCTATTTTAATAATCCGTTTTCAAAAAAGTGAACCCGACTCGATAATTACAGCAAAATGCAATTAACTAACACCCTCTTTGGGCCAAATGCCGAAACTGACAAAATACGCTAACTTTATTACAATTTTTGAAATCTTTTCGGGCCCATTATTTTCTTTAAATTCGCACCATTGTCTCATCTTTTAGTCTATTTTAATAATCCGTTTTCAAAAAAGTGAACCCGACTCGATAATTACAGCAAAATGCAATTAACTAACACCCACTTTGGGCCAAATGCCGAAACTGACGAAATACGCTAAGTTCAATACAATTTTTGAAATCTTTTCGGGCCCATTATTTTTTTTAAATTCGCAGCTTTGCCTCATCTTTTAGTCTATTTTAATAATCCGTTTTCAAAAAAGTGAACCCGACTCGATAATTACAGCAAAATGCAATTAACTAACACCCACTTTGGGCCAAATGCCGAAACTGACGAAATACGCTAAGTTCAATACAATTTTTGAAATCTTTTCGGGCCCATTATTTTTTTTAAATTCGCAGCTTTGCCTCATCTTTTAGTCTATTTTAATAATCCGTTTTCAAAAAACTGAACCCGACTCGATAATTACAGCAAAATGCAATTAACTAACACCCACTTTGGGCCAAATGCCGAAACTGACAAAATACGCTAACTTTATTACAATTTTTGAAATCTTTTCGGGCCCATTATTTTTTTTAAATTCGCACCATTGCCTCATCTTTTAGTCTATTTTAATAATCCGTTTTCAAAAAAGTGAACCCGACTCGATAATTAGAGCAAAATGCAATTAACTAACACCCACTTTGGGCCAAATGCCGAAACTGACGAAATACGCTAACTTTATTACAATTTTTGAAATATTTTCGGGCCCATTATTTTTTTTAAATTCGCAGCTTTGCCTCATCTTTTAGTCTATTTTAATAATCCGTTTTCAAAAAACTGAACCCGACTCGATAATTACAGCAAAATGCAATTAACTAACACCCAATTTGGGCCAAATGCCGAAACTGACAAAATACGCTAACTTTATTACAATTTTTGAAATCTTTTCGGGCCCATTATTTTTTTTAAATTCGCACCATTGCCTCATCTTTTAGTCTATTTTAATAATCCGTTTTCAAAAAAGTGAACCCGACTCGATAATTAGAGCAAAATGCAATTAACTAACACCCACTTTGGGCCAAATGCCGAAACTGACGAAATACGCTAACTTTATTACAATTTTTGAAATATTTTCGGGCCCATTATTTTTTTTAAATTCGCAGCTTTGCCTCATCTTTTAGTCTATTTTAATAATCCGTTTTCAAAAAAGTGAACCCGACTCGATAATTACAGCAAAATGCAATTAACTAACACCCACTTTGGGCCAAATGCCGAAACTGACGAAATACGCTAAGTTCAATACAATTTTTGAAATCTTTTCGGGACCATTATTTTTTTAAATTCGCAACATTGCCTCATCTTTTAGTCTATTTTATTAATCCGGTTTCAAAAAACTGAACCCGACTCGATAATTACAGCAAAATGCAATTAACTAACACCCACTTTGGGCCAAATGCCGAAACTGACGAAATACGCTAACTTTATTACAATTTTTGAAATCTTTTCGGGCCCATTATTTCCTTTAAATTCGCCACATTGCCTCATCTTTTAGTCTATTTTAATAATCTGTTTTCAAAAAAGTGAACCCGACTCGATAATTACAGCAAAATGCAATTAACTAACACCCACTTTGGGCCAAATGCCGAAAGTGACGAAATACGCTAAGTTCAATACAATTTTTGAAATCTTTTCGGGCCCATTATTTTTTTTAAATTCGCAGCTTTGCCTCATCTTTTAGTCTATTTTATTAATCCGGTTTCAAAAAAGTGAACCCGACTCGATAATTACAGCAAAATGCAATTAACTAACACCCACTTTGGGCCAAATGCCAATAGGGACGAAATACGCTAAGTTCAATACAATTTTTGAAATCTTTTCGGGCCCATTATTTTTTTTAAATTTGCAACATTGCCTCTTCTTTTAGTCTATTTTATTAATCCGGTTTCAAAAAACTGAACCCGACTCGATAATTGCAGCAAAATGCAATTAACTAACACCCTCTTTGGGCCAAATGCCGAAACTGACAAAATACGCTAACTTTATTACAATTTTTGAAATCTTTTCGGGCCCATTATTTTCTTTAAATTCGCACCATTGTCTCATCTTTTAGTCTATTTTAATAATCCGTTTTCAAAAAAGTGAACCCGACTCGATAATTACAGCAAAATGCAATTAACTAACACCCACTTTGGGCCAAATGCCGAAACTGACGAAATACGCTAAGTTCAATACAATTTTTGAAATCTTTTCGGGCCCATTATTTTTTTTAAATTCGCAGCTTTGCCTCATCTTTTAGTCTATTTTAATAATCCGTTTTCAAAAAAGTGAACCCGACTCGATAATTACAGCAAAATGCAATTAACTAACACCCACTTTGGGCCAAATGCCGAAACTGACGAAATACGCTAAGTTCAATACAATTTTTGAAATCTTTTCGGGCCCATTATTTTTTTTAAATTCGCAGCTTTGCCTCATCTTTTAGTCTATTTTAATAATCCGTTTTCAAAAAAGTGAACCCGACTCGATAATTACAGCAAAATGCAATTAACTAACACCCTCTTTGGGCCAAATGCCGAAACTGACAAAATACGCTAACTTTATTACAATTTTTGAAATCTTTTCGGGCCCATTATTTTCTTTAAATTCGCACCATTGTCTCATCTTTTAGTCTATTTTAATAATCCGTTTTCAAAAAAGTGAACCCGACTCGATAATTACAGCAAAATGCAATTAACTAACACCCACTTTGGGCCAAATGCCGAAAGTGACGAAATACGCTAAGTTCAATACAATTTTTGAAATCTTTTCGGGCCCATTATTTTTTTTAAATTCGCAGCTTTGCCTCATCTTTTAGTCTATTTTAATAATCCGTTTTCAAAAAAGTGAACCCGACTCGATAATTACAGCAAAATGCAATTAACTAACACCCACTTTGGGCCAAATGCCGAAACTGACGAAATACGCTAAGTTCAATACAATTTTTGAAATCTTTTCGGGCCCATTATTTTTTTTAAATTCGCAGCTTTGCCTCATCTTTTAGTCTATTTTATTAATCCGTTTTCAAAAAAGTGAACCCGACTCGATAATTACAGCAAAATGCAATTAACTAACACCCACTTTGGGCTAAATGCCAATAGGGACGAAATACGCTAAGTTCAATACAATTTTTGAAATCTTTTCGGGCCCATTATTTTTTTTAAATTCGCAACATTGCCTTATCTTTTAGTCTATTTTATTAATCCGGTTTCAAAAAAGTGAACCCGACTCGATAATTACAGCAAAATGCAATTAACTAACACCCTCTTTGGGCCAAATGCCGAAACTGACGAAATACGCTAAGTTCAATACAATTTTTGAAATCTTTTAGGGCCTATTATTTTAACCCTGTTCGCCTACAATTTTTATTTTGCCGGTATTGGTTGAAAGCCATTACACCAACGTCAAGGTTCCGACAGTAGTAGTGGTTTGATTTTTTGCAGATAAAATCTTTGTTTGGACAAATTTAGTAGTTTAACCATTACAATGTACTGTTGTTTTTTGGGCTATGGTTACAATTTCCTGACCAATTATTTGTCCAAACAAAGAAAATAAAACTGCTAGCTTTCATGCAGTGCATGCACATAGCGCAACATTGTAACATGGAAATGCAGTTTTTTCATGCAATGCGATTTTTTTTCATGCAATTTTTTGATGGAATCATTTAATACGAAGATCAACATTTGTATTCGTTTTTAATATCATTGAAAAGTTTTTGTCGACATACCCATTTCTACGTACGACATATTCTTCACCTTCATGTATATAAGCTTCCAAATTTAGTACGTGGGTTAAAAACAAGTTGACATCAGAAGGAGTATTTTCAAGCGCGGAAGAAATCAAACTTCCTGATGGCGAATATTCAGATTTCAGTTCTTTTCCCACATAAGATTCTCTAAATATTTGTTGTCCAATAATACGCTGCCGCACGCGAGAACGACAGAATTTGTGATCAACAAAGCGCACAACATTCTCAAGGCATTCTTTATTTAAACCCTTACAAAACCTAAATTCTTGATTTATGCGAATCAGTTCACTTCTGCGCTTTTCATGAAACAAACACATACGATAACACTCGGGTAAGCATTTGGCTTCATTAAACGTTTTGGAAAGAATTGTATGCAGACTGTGAGCAATATACTTGTACGTTTCTTTTGTTTCTGAGTGTAGGTTTTCAAAGTCCGAAATCAGAATTAAATTGTCGTCAACTGATTGCTGTAGATCTATGTCTTTGCTGACAACAATGTCTTTCGTTGTAACAGATGACAAGTTGCAGTGACGTCGCCGTCTAACTATTACTTTAACTGACGTCGTTGGAGTTAGAGTTTTGGCAATTGCGTCAACATCTCCGCCGATTCGTTTTTTAAAAAACAGGCAACTTCCAGTCAGAATGTTTTCTTTTTCGCATTCAAATAATGTCCGTTTTACCATTTTATCATTGAAGAGGGTTAATCCTGGTTCATCAAATCTATAGCACTCGTAATGACCAGATGCAACGTTAGATCCCATATGAACTACCACAGAAACTAACTTGTAAGGATACGTTTGCGAAAAACATTGTAAGGATAGAGTTCTATCAGGGTTTACTGAAGTACAACACTTCTTTTGCAAAAACGTCAAAACGTTGCGAACAATTTCTTTGAATGCCCTATGAATATTCTTAAATTTCTTGCCGTTTAAAATTTCTGATGCCAATAACGTGGAGATGTATCCATATTGATCAGCACGAAAATAGTTACAAAGACGAACAACTCGTGCAATATAATGATCAACAGCCTTGTCTGTTAACCAACCAAGCGTTGTATCGGAGTGGGACTTATATGCGTTTTGCGTCAAAGCTGTGTACGTAGAACCAATTGGCTTAGGACAAATAGAGCACAAATCCAGCCATGATAACGTTTGATTACATGGCATAACAAGAGCCGAATTTGCAATTGTTACTGGGTTTAAAGGAACTTTATTCCAAACGAGACCTGCTACGGGTTTACACGTTGCAACAACATCGTCATTATTGGGACAAAATATGAAAGCAGGAATAACTGGGGTGTCTGTCATTTCGGTACTGTCCTGTAACGAAGTTGCCTTATTTTGATATTTTAGCTGTTTCACGAAACCTTGTGACGAGTAAAAACTGGTCGCATTGCGTTTTCTGTTCTTAAACCTAGACACAACCATAGGCATCGAAGTTGTAAACGGAACCAATTGTGTTTTCGAGACTTTTTTAGGAGTTGTTGTAAGGTGTTGCACAGAGTCGGCGAACTGTTTTTGTAAAACCTTTATGGCGTTGAAGTATTTTACCACGAAGTCGTCAATTCGCCCTACACGCTTGCCATCAATAAAATTAACTTTCATGTCTCCGAAATGTTCTTCAATTATACCTTGAGTTTGATTGTTTACCATAATAGTTTGGTGACCAGCTTGTTGCAAAATTTCACACTTTTTGAAAAATGCTTCGTACGCATCAAGTTGTTCGCTTGAAAGATTGCCTTTTGTGTCATGCCGAGTTAAATCTCCAAGCATTAACTGCGAGGTTGCGCAAATTCTACTTAAAATAATTTCCAGTACCTTCTCTCACAACTGAGGGTTGCAATAAACATTTTCGTCGCAATTGGTATACATGTGATCCTTGCACACCTGCGAAGTATTAAAATTATCTAAGTTATTTTTGTACCTAACGTAAAACGGTGAATGACGTTCCTGCAATCTGTCGGACGACTTGCAAGCATAAAAATAATCAGTGCTATCGTCGCTGCCGTTCTTACCATTGCCATCGTCGGTGTAGTCCCGTAGCCGAAATAATTGAAGGCGTTTAAAATGTTTTTCAACCAACGCAGAGGTTTTTTTACAGTTTGTCAAAATGTAAAAACTTTCTACGACCTCATCTAGTTCAGGTAGCGTCGTGCATGAAAACATTACGTTAATACAAAACAAGTAAGTTGTAACGATTTTACGCTTATTGCTGTATTTATGGCATAAACACTTGGCAGCTTTCATGGCATGACTGTAGCAATTATGAAAGATAGTTTTGGTCAAGTCAACCTCGTCAAATCTCCCGGTCACAATTTTGAAACAGCGGTTGTAAAAGTCTAATCGCGTTTCATGCAATATCGCTTTCAATGCAGCGTTCCACATAGCCATTGACCCATGAACTACAATTAGCGATGGTTTTTTAGCACGACCACAAATTTTAGCCACGTCGAACAAAAAGTTTTTCAGCAAATGACTAATTGTATTTGCATCATGTAAACAACTGACACATGTTGTTACGGGAAGGGGAGTTCCACCTTGTGTTGGGTTTGTAATTAATAAGGTGTACACCTGAAAGTCGGAATAATTTTCAAAACGTCGCAAAATGCTTCCTGTCGAATCGTAGTACGCAATATCAAAAACACAAATTTGATTGAAAGTTTTTACCTGCGCATCGGAATACATTACGACCATTGGCGGATGAACAGAAATGTGTCTGATAAAGTATTGGCTTTCCTTTTCCATTTCTAAGCGTAAAGTATTTAGGTACCACAATTTGCTTATTCGGCGACCTAGACTTCCTTCACTTTTAATATTATTCAATACAGATTGGGACGGCAGATATGTGTGCGCACCTAACCAACGTTCTTCCGGTTCCATTTGGTCGTAAAGTTCTCTGTACTCTTTAACAGCGGTCTTCGTTTGCATGCTTTGGGATTAATAAAATAGACTAAAAGATGAGGCAAAGCTGCGAATTTAAAAAAATAATGGGCCCGAAAAGATTTCAAAAATTGTAATAAAGTTAGCGTATTTCGTCCCTATTGGCATTTGGCCCAAAGTGGGTGTTAGTTAATTGCATTTTGCTGTAATTATCGAGTCGGGTTCACTTTTTTGAAAACAGATTATTAAAATAGACTAAAAGATGAGGCAAAGCTGCGAATTTAAAAAAAATAATGGGCCCGAAAAAATTTCAAAAATTGTATTGAACTTAGCGTATTTCGTCAGTTTCGGCATTTGGCCCAAAGAGGGTGTTAGTTAATTGCATTTTGCTGTAATTATCGAGTCGGGTTCACTTTTTTGAAAACGGATTAATAAAGTAGACTAAAAGATGAGGCAATGGTGCGAATTTAAAAAAATAATGGGCCCGAAAAGATTTCAAAAATTGTATCGAACTTAGCATATTTCGTCCCTATTGGCATTTGGCCCAAAGTTGGTGTTAGTTAATTGCATTTTGCTGTAATTATCGAGTCGGGTTCACTTTTTTGAAAACGGATTAATAAAATAGACTAAAAGATGAGTCAATGTTGCGAGTTTAAAGAAAATAATGGGCCCGAAAAGATTTCAAAATTTTTAATAAAGTTGGCGTATTTCGTCAGTTTCGGCATTTGGCCCAAAGAGGGTGTTAGTTAATTGCATTTTGCTGTAATTATCGAGTCGGGTTCACTTTTTTGAAAACGGATTAATAAAGTAGACTAAAAGATGAGGCAATGGTGCGAATTTAAAGAAAATAATGGGCCCGAAAAGATTTCAAAATTTTTAATAAATTTGGCGTATTTCGTCAGTTTCGGCATTTGGCCCAAAGAGGGTGTTAGTTAATTGCATTTTGCTGTAATTATCGAGTCGGGTTCACTTTTTTGAAACCGGATTAATAAAATAGACTAAAAGATGAGGCAAAGCTGCGAATTTAAAAAAAATAATGGGCCCGAAAAGATTTCAAAAATTGTATTGAACTTAGCATATTTCGTCCCTATTGGCATTTGGCCCAAAGTGGGTGTTAGTTAATTGCATTTTGCTGTAATTATCGAGTCGGGTTCACTTTTTTGAAAACGGATTGTAAAAATAGACTAAAAGATAAGGCAATGGTGCGAATTTAAAGAAAACGATGGGCCCGAAAAGATTTCAAAAATTGTATTGAACTTAGCGTATTTCGTCAGTTTCGGCATTTGGCCCAAAGAGGGTGTTAGTTAATTGCATTTTGCTGTAATTATCGAGTCGGGTTCACTTTTTTGAAAACGGATTAATAAAGTAGACTAAAAGATGAGGCAATGGTGCGAATTTAAAAAAATAATGGGCCCGAAAAGATATCAAAAATTGTATCGAACTTAGCGTATTTCGTCCCTATTGGCATTTGGCCCAAAGTTGGTGTTAGTTAATTGCATTTTGCTGTAATCATCGAGTCGGGTTCACTTTTTTGAAAACGGATTAATAAAATAGACTAAAAGATGAGGCAAAGCTGCGAATTTAAAAAAAATAATGGGCCCGAAAAGATTTCAAAAATTGTATTGAACTTAGCGTATTTCGTCACTTTCGGCATTTGGTCCAAAGAGGGTGTTAGTTAATTGCGTTTTGCTGTAATTATCGAGTCGGGTTCACTTTTTTGAAACCGGAATAATAAAATAGACTAAAAGATGAGTCAATGTTGCGAATTTAAAAAAAATAATGGGCCCGAAAAGATTTCAAAAATTGTATTGAACTTAGCATATTTCGTCAGTTTCGGCATTTGGTCCAAAGAGGGTGTTAGTTAATTGCATTTTGCTGTAATTATCGAGTCGGGTTCACTTTTTTGAAAACGGATTAATAAAGTAGACTAAAAGATGAGGCAATGGTGCGAATTTAAAAAAATAATGGGCCCGAAAAGATTTCAAAAATTGTATCGAACTTAGCGTATTTCGTCCCTATTGGCATTTGGCCCAAAGTGGGTGTTAGTTAATTGCGTTTTGCTCTAATTATCGAGTCGGGTTCATTTTTTTGAAAACGGATTGTAAAAATAGACTAAAAGATAAGGCAATGGTGCGAATTTAAAGAAAACGATGGGCCCGAAAAGATTTCAAAAATTGTAATAAAGTTAGCGTATTTCGTCACTTTCGGCATTTGGCCCAAAGTGGGTGTTAGTTAATTGCGTTTTGCTCTAATTATCGAGTCGGGTTCAGTTTTTCGAAAACGGATTATTAAAATAGACTAAAAGATAAGGCAATGTGACGAATTTTAAAAAAATAATGGGCCCGAAAAGATTTCAAAAATTGTATTAAATTTTGCGTATTTTGTCAATATTTCGATTTGGCCAAAACGTTCGTTGCGCATCCATCTGTGACGTTCTCTCGTTTCGCATTCCTTTTTTCGTTTTTATTCTGGCAGAATGACAATGGTTATTTTGGAACCCTTTTGTAATCGCGAGTCACGACTGCGTGCTGCTGCCAAAGGACAAAAGCACAAAACCCCAGCATATTTTTAAAACGTTGGTCTTGAACTACCAATTACCATGGACGTGCAGAAATATTTGCAACGTATAGAATACACAGGCAGCAGAGTGGCCAATTTGGACAACCTTAACCAGTTGTGTTGGTGTCACGCTACACATGTTCCTCAATACACATTGGACCTGTTCGGGGGTGAAGGAAAACAGTTTGACTTAGAAAATATTTACCACAAAATTGTTCAATTGGGTTTGGGTGGGTTTTGCTATGAACTAAATGGACTATTTGGTAATCTTCTAAAGTTGCTGGGGTATAAAATCGAGCTTTTGCAAGGCAGCTGTTTTATGCAGAGTTCCGATGAATTTAATTTTCCTTTTGATCACCTTTTGCTAAAGGTTTGTACCTTAGTTTATTGTGTTTGAATTATGCAAGCAATATTATTACCAAATGTGCAAATGAATGTAACAATATGTCAATATTGTAGGTGATTAAATCTAACTTATTACTAGAAAACCCAAACACTTACCAAGTGGCCCTAAACACAGCAAAGAAAAATATGCTGTTATATTGTAGCATTTTATGAAGAAACAATAAAGGTATTTCAGAGATCTAATTGTCAAACTTATGAAATCCATACTACCAATCCATTACTGTGGGATTTTTGCTCCAAACACATTTTATTGATTCTTAGCGGACCAAAGTTGCTTCAAAGTTTCAACAGATATTTAGGTATAGTTATCATAGCTTCTAGAAATTGCCCTATACTTATAAAGTTACATATTTGCAATACTTTCAAGGTGACCATTAATGAAGAAATTTGGATTGTTGATGTTGGCTATGGTGCACCCTCATTTTTCATGCCCAAGTTACTTGTGTCTATGGAATCACAGAAAGAAATGAGTGGAATATACCGCTTGCGCAGGGAAGAAGATGCTCATGATTCATATTTTGTTGAAAAAAGGCACAAGCAATCCTTTCACATGGACAGTTAGTTTTTATTGAGCATACAATGTGTTTTTAGCGAGATCGCAAATGTAAATTTATGTTCATTATTAGCTGGGGAGAAAATAACTGCCAACAAAAGGAAAATAAGCAAGTACAGCATCAGTGAAGATTGGGACATCATATTCAAATTTAGGTATCGAATATTAAATACAAAATGTGGTTTAGTGCCTAAACAATCAATTTAAATTTGTCGAACAGTACAACTCCTCATGAATGGGAAGAGTTCCGGGTAGGCTGGAATAGTCATTTGGGCAACCCTAATGGATTTCTCATGACCAACTCATTTTTAGAGGTAGAAAAACATTGTTTTAGTTTTCTTTTTGATGACTGTAGAAGCAAAATGTTTGAGCATTTCAACCTAGTGTTGCTCTGTTTGATATTTTATGTCTTCATTTTCTGATGCAAAAATAAGTGTATAGATGGCTGCACCATTTTTGTAATACAAATGCTTGGTTTAGGGCAACAAATGTCTAAGTTTCATATCCATATGCTATTAAAAATAAATTGTCAAATGTTAGCATACCTAATAAATCATACTGTACAGATATATTTCTACCTTTGCAGTTGTTTACCCATTCTGGTCTCAAAATACTATGGGGAGGAAAGTTGATGGAAAAAGAATTTCCTGACCCTCTTACAGAGAAAATTAGGTGCACAGATCTTCTTGTACATGAAGATGGAAGTGATCAAGACATATACAGTGCAATTAAAGAGCATTTTGGAATAACTCTAGATTTTAAGCCAAAGTTTTGTTCCAAAAACTTTAGGATGCTTGTGCGGTAATGAAATGCTTGTGGTGCAAATTTACATGCAATTAAAATTGGTTAATAATGATTCAACTGTCCAAATACATGTGTGCCGTATTTGTATGTTGCACATTTGTAACACTAACCTCAACTTTGTCTCATACATCAGGGTAGCAAAATGCTTTCACCTAGGTAACTTTGCCACTGTGATTTGTATGCCAAATGTCTCCCTCACCTATTTCTGATTATTTTTTACATGTAATTTTAAACCTCAAATTTATCCGCAAAAAGTATGTACGCTTGTCCCTTACTCACCCTTTTTCTCCTGTAGATCGTGTGCTTGATTGATTGATTTCCAATGTTGTGGCTATTTAAACCGTAAATTTCCAAAATATACCGCTACTTGAAAGTGTGACCGCCTAGGAACTTACATAATTTTGAATGAATCTCCATTCCCACTGGGCTGGTTTCGCATTCAGCATTTTTCCCGCCCAAATTTATATAAGATGAGCAAGGGGAATTGCAAAAACTTGTTAGAATCCGGGTCTTGTGCATCATTAGTCATTAAGAACAAAGAAAAAAAATCAGCCCGCAGACCTAAAGATTATGTTGCCGCAATGAGTGTCAGCGTAGGGTTCCTGACTAAAGGTTTTAATTCTGCTTAATTTGAATACTTTTAAACATTCAAAGAGCTAGGTTCGTGAAGATTTTAATAATGTGAAAATTGCGCAACACAAATGAACAATATACTTTAAAAGCATGATGGTCAAAAACCGACAGCGTCAAATGATTGCAAACACAGCGTCAATTCAGAAAGCACTAAAAGCGCAATTCTTATAATTGAAAATCAGTCCAATGCATTTACACAGCTGTTCGGGACAGTCCTACAGCATATACATTGAATAAAATCAATTAACAAATTTGTGCACTTTTTTACACAATTGTAAAAACAGATGAAACTTACAGTCGTAGATCTACTTGGGATTCATGAAAACATATCCAATATAGAAGATCCTGTACCAGGGAGACTTTTTAACGTAAATATAGCACATCATATAGTATGTAATCGGGCAGTGGACAAAATACAGCGTACGAAGCATATTTAGGCTTAAATTAGGAAAGCACCACAGCGCGTAGCGAGCCTGTACAAGCAGCAAATAACTTAAAAAAACATTTGAAAAACATTGGTTTTCTAATAGTACTGTTGGCTCGAGAACGACATAGAAATAAAGCTGTTTTAAACAGAAACTTTATCGGCCTGTTAGTGTTTCAAAATTCACTGCTTTTTATTTTGTCCAATTGCTGTGTTTTTTACGTAGTATTTATTTTTACGTATTGTTTAGATGTTTTTTGCCTTGTTTTATCAAAAATGCGCTTTACAGAAGAGTGAAAGACAACACTTGAAGAAAATGCACAGCGATGACATAAGATCCCAAGTGACCTAAATTTTGGTCGCTAAAACAAAATAATCACAAGTCTGTGACAAATGAACCACGTGACGGATCCATGTGATGTTGCGTCACGCGTCGATAGTTCGACCGGGCAGCGTCTGCGGCCATTTGTTGAACATCGCCACAAAGTGACCTCGTATCTTCCTCATAAGGGTAGCGTCCATTTGTTACTTGACCTCGCGTTTCTTCCGACATAGAGCGGTTGAAATCACCCGCACGAGGGCGGCAGTGAGGATTTGTTCGTGGTAAGGCGCGGTGTCCAGCTGATGCGTTGTTCTGCCCGCGCCTCGACACATGAGGGGACGGTTCAGGAGGATAAGGAGCCAAACTCAACATTGATTCAGCCAAACTCTCGTGGGAGTTTCCTCGACCGATCCGGTTTTGTCCTCCAGTACACAAGGGCGCCAACTGGTGACTTGAGTCGTGTTGGGAGGACGAGTATCCATGGTAACGAGGTTGATAAGAGCGTGAGAGCTCTGCGCCAGGGACGGCCGGTGAGGGTGAACTACCGCGGCTGTGGTTGCCATGGTTTCCGTGGTAGCTGGAGTTTGAGTTAAGGCGCTGGCGAGGTTGAGGAACGGGAATGATTTCGGATGAGGCGGAAGGTGGACGTGAATGTCTGCAGAAGAAGAAAATACACATTACAATATTAAAAACACAAATGTATGCGCAATGTGTGTTTCTTGTTCATAAGATTCTCTTTGATAAAAAAAAACAATCCCCACCTCGTTCCTCCTTTTCGCATTTCATCCTTAATCCTTTCAATCAGTCGTTTGATTTCTTTCATGTTATGGGGAGGAGCGGTTTTCTCGGCCTCAATGACATCACATAGTGCGGCCTGGAGCCTGGATTCCTCGCGAAGGACGCGGGCGCGGGCGTACAAAGCTTCGTACCAATGGGGTTTCAACTCCAGTGCTCGAGAAGCAGTTTTTTCGGCTGCAAAAAGTTGTAAAGTTTAGTGTCAAATTGCGCGAACTTCCAACAAACGAAATTATAGACAAATTGGTGTGAAAATCAAGTCAATACATTGAGTGTATCGCTTATCCGATATTACCAAGTAAATATTCAACCACTTACAAGGCTTATAAAATTTAAATCAGTAAGGGCAATATTCTTACCTCCTTCTAAGTCATCCAATTTCCTTAGACACCTCGAGTAACCAAGAAGGAGATGCGCAGTGAGATCAGCAAGCTTGCTTTGTGCAGTCATGCGATCAGCACGTGACGAACTCAATTCACCGACATGCTTGAGTGCGCGCGCATACGTGTCGTTGGCGCTGTCCCAGTCATAGGCCTTGTACATGTTGTTGCCGTCTTCAAGGCATTTGTCTGAACAAAAAACAAAAAACGTTATCACTGGATATTTTTCCACTTATTTTAATTTGGGACAAACATACTTGTTTTGTAAGTTATCTTGTTAACTCATATTGTTGGTAACGTTTTAAATTGCGGTAATACAAGCCGTCTATTGAATTGAACAATTCTATTAAACTTACTCAGGAGAGCTAGAGTGACGTCAGTTTTGCCGGTTGCCATTGCCCACGACGTTGGCAAAATTTGGGCACCTCTGCGCAACAGCTTGGCAACCACCGCGATGTTTTGACATCCGATTGCACGATCTAGTGCACACATACCGGTAGCATCAACGTGAGTTATGTCAGATCCAGCTTCTAACAAAATATCCACGATCTGCAAACAAAAACGGTTTACTACAATTCTAAGCCAAACGACCGAGAACTATAAACAGTTAGGATATTGTTAGGCAATTACTAAAATTTCTCTCTGGGTACTCGTATAGTGTGACAACCATAGACATTTGCTTGACATACCTGGGGATCACCGAAAAATGCGGCTAGATCCAATGCAGTTCTTCCACTGGAATCAATATGAGCAATATTGGCGTTTCTGCTGATCAAGGATCGCACACAAAGTGCTTGGCCTGTACAATGAACAATACAATTGTTTAAAAACTTACTACCTTACGACAATGATACACATTTACTGGGCAGAATGCATAGAACTGAACACTTTGTACCTGAAAAAAATAACTTATAGACCCACAACCATACATGTACATATTATTATATTTACCTTGCAAGGCAGCCCAGCTCAATGCAGTCAGGCCTTCTCTGTCAGCGGCGTTCAAATTTGCACCCCTTGAAAGGAGCAATTCCAAAACACCGAGATGTCCACTACAGGCAGCCATAATGAGGGGGCTCTTCCCGCCTAAGTCACGTGTCTCAAGTGAGGCACCGCAGTTAAGCAGCAAATCAGCAGCATCCCATTCGCCCTGTGATAAAGCACAACGTTAAGAGATGAAGTTTTTTATGCTATTTTCTTAACGGAAAAACGTTCATTTCAACTTACGTGCTTAACTGCACACAGAAGTGGAGTCATGCCCATCTTGTTTCGATGTTCGATCTTGGCTTTGTATTTGCGAACCAGGAACTCGCAGGCGCTTGACTTTCCGTGAGCGGCGGCTGAAGTCAGAGGGGACTCGCCGTTTGATGGCTCCTGGCCGTCGACATCACATTGGAAGGCATCGTTTTCAAGAAGGTACTCCATGAGCTGTGAATCAAATAATAATATTTTAGCGTTTAAATTACTACAACAAGCAATTCGCACCATAAAATGCATTAAGATTTTTGGCATGTTTTTCCTGTATGTGTATATACATTTTATCTGTTCAAAATCCTACCTTTATATCTCCGGTGGTTGCAGAAGCCACCAGAGCTTGTTGTGCCGCGAAAGTTCTATACTGCTCATTTCTGTATAGGTCGCAGTTTAACAGCAACTTGGCAGCATCCGCGTGGCCACGTGATATAGCGTGAAGGAGAGGAGTGTGACCGTTGTGATCTTCCTGGTTCAGCTGCAAGCAAAATATTTCCATTAAGTGATGAACTTGTGAACATTTTACAGTCTCAGGATTTTTACACATTTGGGTCAAGTGTTATATCTCAGTCATGCCGTTTACTTACCGCTGGCCTATATCGGAGCAGAAGATCCACCATATGAGGCCTACCAGCGGCTGCAGCGAATGTCAGTGCTGACATACCGTTGGAAGCTGGCAAATTGACATCAGCTCCAAACATCAACAGCAGTTCAGCAAGCTCGAGGCAACCTTGAAAATAAAAAGCCTTAGTTAGAACTTGGATACTTGTCAATCAATATAATTTGAATGCATTTCACCGAACTTTGATTCAACAGATCAAAGTACAACGTTCTTTACCTGTGTGTGCTACGACAGCCAATGGAGTTGCATTGGAGAATACCTGAGTGGGAACGTTTGGGTTTGCCCCGGCTCTCAACAGCAGTTTGCTCACCTACAAAAGTAGTTGATATTAACATAGGTTCATAAGCACAGAGAGGAAATGTGAGATATGACAAACCTTCATGTTTGGGAAAAACAGATTTCTAATTGATGTCAACGCTTCTGTGAGCTGATGACTGCTTTCTGCCATAAGATGAGCATTTCTTTCGCTTGCACTTACACCTATAAAACACACAGGGTCAAATAAACAACACTTTTGGTATTATTCCAGACATCAAGTTAGACTACGAACCTGTTTGCTTCGACGTGTTTTTAAACATGGACGCCTTGAGTACGTGATGAGCTAACTCAAGTGTAGCATGCTTGTGCAGACGCTCAGGGGGCTGCTTTGACAGGACTTTAGCCAGGAGGAAGTAACCGACTTTGATGTCAACCTTGAATCGACTTGATGATTGAACTGCAAACAGACGAATAGGTTATAGAGTTGCCGAGAAAAAGTTGGAATTTGTTGCAGGGCGAACTTACGGGTGCCGTTAGTGGGAACTTGTGTGGATTGACCGATAAGCCATTCCCGGAAACAGGAGTGAAAGAAAGTCCTGCCCGAGGTAGGAGAGAGTTGGACGAGGAAGTCGGTAAGCAAATCCATTCTTTGCTTGAACTTCGGCCAAGATAACTCTTCGTTGGGGGGTAAGCCACAGCACACAGCCTAAAAGATTAAAACAACGGTTAAAATTGATGATATATGACAGTTAGTGCTACAGGGAAGGTAAATACACTTGTAACAGTGGTTCATTACATAAGGGAGCCTTGTTTTACCTGGTACAGTTGTTCGTCTTTTAGTGGGTACAGAGATGCCAATGCTACCGCAATTATGCTCCTGACGTCATCGTAGGAGGTGTAGCTCATAAAGCGAAGATTGCATTTCAATAGGAAGACCTAAATATCAAAAGATAAGTTTAAGTTTAACTTTCATCACTTACAAAATAAGTTCACTTGTAAATTAAATATCACAAACCTCATGAAGACTTTGGGGCACAGTCTTAAATCCGGCACTCTTTGGAACGATGTCACCTTGCTCCATCAGATCTAGGGTCATTCTAAGGTAGAGGAAATTTCCCTTGGCCATTCTGATCAGATGCTGGGCCAGTTGCTTTTGAACTACTGCTGGGTCTGTTTTTCCTATTACACAAAATATGACAATTACATTCAGAATCAAATATACTTAAAGTACATCATTCACATATGTTATCGCTCATCTGGATCTATGCTGTTTTTACTTCGTTGACCAACCTGATAATGTGAGATTTGACAGACAGCTTGCTCCTGCCACCCTGTGACTGATATAGAGCTGTGCGTCACGTGATACGTTTAGGTTTTCCTCCCCACCATCCAAGCTCATAAAATGAACCGGAAAACTTGAAATGAGCTCTTGGTCATCAGTGCGACATGTTGCCACAATTTTGATGAAGTCCGGAAAATCGGGTAGGTGTCGTTGCAAGAAGCCAACGATTGAGTAACCATAGTCAGGTCGGTACTGCTCTGCGTCGCTTAATGCGTCAATCAAGATCACCAGGTTTGATCTTGGCAGCTTTTGACCTTTAAATATGATACGTATGTTAAGTAATAGCAAATGCTTGGCCTTGTGTTAGCTCTAGTTCATACTTTTTGGGAAGCCATTTAACATACACAGTATTAGGGTTGAACTGACTTACTTCTTTTCAGCATGATCAGGGGCTCGATAATTGCTTTCATCAGAGCCTGGGTGGGATTTTGAATGCAACTTCGAACGCTGAGTAGATTCTGCAGGTGAGGTTCGCTGATGAGAAGTTCTCTGTATGCTGTAAGCTGTGGAGCTTGGGTCAGTTGTGCTGCAATGCTGTGGATGAACTCTGGCACGTAACACGTCGTGTTGTTGTCTGATTGGCAGAAATGGAAAGCCACAACCTATGTAGAAAAGAATCGAGGTTATGCACCACGAAACGATATAATCCTCCACCTATGTATTATATTGGCAGTCAAGTAATAAATATAGTGTCAAAAACACAAGTTTCCATTACACTGCCTTGTATATAGGTTAAAACGGTGTAAGAAATGGCTTAATTGAATAGTAAAAAACAACGTACCTGAGACGCTACTTTTCGGCAGGAGTCCTCGGTCAATGAAGTTTGTGATCCCGCCCTGCTATTGACTGAACTGCCGAACGCTGGGCTGCTGGTTCGACTTGAATGGGTCGAGCTACGGTGGCTTCCAGTCGAAGGAACATAGAGCTGGCGTGCGTTGGACATAGGGCTCGATGAACGATGCAGGTGGGACCGTATTGTGTCTAAAAGATTGCATGGTTAGACTTTGTTTTGCCAACAACTGTGTTGAAAGGAGTTTGTATTACAAAACTTACCTTCTCCGAACTTTAATGAGTTGTTTTGTTTGTTGTTTCTTAAACCGTGATAACTGTAGGAAACAAGATGATTGATCAAAGTGGTCTTGCCTTGACCTGATCCTCCCATGACAACCTAAAAAAAGCGATATTTAAACGATGCAAAACAACTTATATATTTTGAAAAGCTAGGTCTTTTCTATTGATAAATACGTACCACACCCTTGCTCATCTTCGAGTCCCCGCAGGACAATGAACTGAGAATATCACCGTACACCCATTCCCGCCCAATAAACTTTGTCTCGCTGGTGACAGCAAGCGGTAGTTCAAAGTTCAAAGGTGTCAGATTGACCTCTGGTGATCGGTAAGGGGCAAAGCGAACCGCTGAAAATCAAACAATAGTTTACAGAAACTTAATTCGCAAACAAAGGTGCACGTAAATATGTTAAATATAAGTTACCTTTGGGTTGTTCGGTGTTGCTGATTTTCCTCCTTTCGCCAGGGTTGGAACGGGTGGAGGATCTGTTGTTGCTATGACGACTGAAAGTGTCTTCGTCGTAGGTTACAGTGGGAGATGAATTTCTGCAAAAGTTTCACAATTTTAATTGGATTTAAATCTCAGACATTTGCTGTTTTTCACTAAAAGACGTTACACTGTAATACGTAAGTGTAATGTCATAACAGACTAATACAGTTAAGTTCAATGCTGTGATACCAAACCATAGAGTACAAGCAGCCATAACCAGTAACAACAAATACAGGCAAACGTCAAACCTACCTATCGTCGTGACCAGTGTCCATCAAAGGCGGAGGTTGTGGAGCGGAGGCGGCGTGAGGTCGGGAGTTCTCCCAAATGGCGCCCGAACTTCCGTGCATTGATCTCCCGCGGGATTCGGGAACTCTACTCATGGACTCGGCTCGTCCCAACGCCGTTGTCGACATGGATGATGTAAGCGCGGGATAACGGCCTTGTGTTGGCTGAACTGGGCTCTCTCTTCGAGGATCTTGGACCCTGTTACAGTTAAAATATTAGAGTCAGTTGGCCATAGAAAATCTGCAAAACTGGCCGTAATATATATGAGTCACAACAAAAAAGTTTTTTAATTTATTGTACACTCTTTATAAACGTACAGTGGAAATCGCTTCTATACCGTTGGATGGGAAAACATTGTTGACCAAGTTTAGGTGCATTGAGAAAATACATTGTGTTGCTGCAACTTACCACAAACGACCCCTTGTTTCTTCAGTCGCTTCATTATGATGTGATCCAACATTTCCGTCCGATGATAACCTAAGCCTTCCAGTCAAAGTGTTATTTGCCGATCGGCCTGAATCCTCAACATAACTTTGGCTGGAAACCATTCGGTCAAACTGAGGCCTTTGCTCAACGCAGGGTGTAGGTGGATTGGAATATGCCCTGGACGCCGACAAGCGAAGACTTAAGTCGGTTTTCGGCGGCCTCGTTGGGGCGTTGTACTGTATTTCGGAATCCACATGTTGCTGGAGACGCATTGAGAGCGAGTGCATGTTTTGTGGATCGTGGAACTGTGAGGATTCTATATGTAGAAAGATGTATTGATAAAACATATGGCGAATTGGGAGAAAACAATGTCAGTATGGTGGTTACCTTTTGGAGGTAGAGGCGGAGGGGGGAGAGATTTCTCGAAATCCTCCTCATTATCAATAGGAGGTGGTGGTGGAGGAGGGAGATCTTGTACCGATTGATCCTCATCTCCATCTTCCACGGGAGGAGGCGGAGGTGGGGGAGGAAGGGGCTCATTGCTGAATCCCTACAATACAATACAGCCAATAAGTTTGCGAATTCTTTCTCGATTTATTAAGGTTTTACATTAGAAGGTATGTAAGGAATATTCTGAGCTGGTATTAACAAATATGTTCTGTTTGAATTAAATGCTCCATAGCTTCATAAACGTTCATTGGAAGAGACTAATATAATCTGCTTTTCTCATTAAAACACATGAGTTGTAGTTTACAAATTTCGACCAATGCTTGGGAGACCGGTTTGATTCGGTTTAACGCCTTCAATGGGCCTGGCGTACTATGATTTATGTGTATGCTGTGATCGCTGGTCTACAATTACACGGCCGTTTCAAGGCAGATCCCAGTATGAGTGTATTTATCTTAGTTTGTTTCGACAACTTACATTTGTCTTTACAGGTTTTAGTGATTGGCGGCCGGTGGAACCAACTTCACAGACAGATACCGCCGGGGTGATCGACCGTGATGACGACACGCTTGAACGGGTAGAGTGGCTTGGGGAGTCGCGACAAAGTTGTGGGAGTTTTGTCACCTCTGAGCTGGCATCTGTAAAAACAATACAATCGCACATAAGGATTGCTATTTACACGTTAAGGCTTATCTTACGAAACAACTGCTTTTATTACCTATATAATTAACACGTTATATAAATTGGAATGCTAGGCAAGCCGGTTATGTAACTTTTGCTCTTAAACCGCAGATTACGG
>NW_027648843.1:0-47872 GCF_965637545.1 Phallusia mammillata
CATTGCATAGAAGAGAAGTAAGTTTGATGAAGTCAACAAAACCAGAGTAAAAGATCTAAGGGTCTCCCAAAATGGCTTCATCTGGTACTTCGAAAGCAAACTGTCCCAAAAATATAGTTGCGAAAGCGCCATATTGTAGCAGATTATTACTTTATGTTATTTCTTTAATTCGGTCGAGTAACACTGAACCTATTCCCTCACCACAGCAGTTTTATATTTCACAAACCAACAACAAATTTAAGCATACGGCATGCAACTGCATGTATTTAACATATCGGTTTTGGATTTGTCCATCTACTGCGGTGTAACTGTATCCTACGTAATTCTTTTTAAAACACGGCCATTTATATGACAGGTTATTTGCAGCCCACCCACAATGTATGGCGCAATTTTTTGCGCATGTTTATCTCCTCGTATAATGCGTACGTGAATTTGCAGTTTCGATTCCGTTATGCACAAAGCATTTATGTTGAAAGCTTTTACTTGATGAAAACCACGTGTTAACAGCACTTAGAATTCCCTGTTTTAGGGAGGTGTTGAACTAAACTTTCTGTTTAACTCCACGTCGTTGTTTGTAATAAAAGTCAAGTCAATTGAAGTCACTTTCATAGTCTTGGGACCTTTAGGGCACTTTGATTACTTACCACCTTCTTCCATCTATCCCGATCCTCCGCCAGTCTGATACATTCTACGATCTTTCTTCCCGTCCACCTCATGATGTTGTTTGACTTGGTTAGTTGGGTTGTCGCAACCGCCAGTCTAGTAGTGATTTGCTCACAATATCTTCGTTGCTGAACTCTGAAATAATAACAGTTGAATTGCATTCCCTGCAACTTAACAGATTAGAAGGCATTGCGCAGATAAGGAGTGCGTTTGATGCCACCAACAAAGCCAGAGCAAAAGACCGCATTTTTTCCCAAAATTGGCTTCATCTGGTACTTAGACAATTCCAACAAACCATTTTTCAACATAGTTTTTGAAACTTTTTTGTTTTCTGCAGTTAATTTTCAGTCACTGACATTTGATAGTATCTTTAATGGTGAAAATAACGGCCCAAATAGACGTAAAAAGCGACATGCTTTATTGTAAAACGTTTCGGCAAATGCTCATGCCATCATCAGTGATATAAAGGCCACATCAGTTATACCCGTTTTGATAGCATCTAATCTTCTCAGTTCCTACAAGAAGCATTTATATTTCAAATCACAACCCACATGTATCTATACGTACGCGTACGACAGTAGATTTTTGGAATTTTGTGGCAAAATTTTTTTTGCATTTTTTAATTCAGCATCCTCGACTTAGTACAGGTGTGAAATTTTACCTTTTTACCTGTACTAGAACTGAAGATATGCCATGTTTTGTGTGTTTGCTGGAGCCTTTTTTCGCGGTTTGCCCTGTGGACGTAGGAGGATTTTACACCCGTTCGTTTTAGCTTGCATAACTTGTACGTCACCTATATCGAGGTATTAAACTATGTAGGATGCTGCTTTATGCATTGTTAGTTCGTGGGGCCATGTCTATTCAGTGACGTTGTATGGGCATTTGCTTAAATGAGGTATATCGAAGTACGCTTTTCGTATTTTAACCTGTGGGAGTTTATGTGCGTTTATACGGTATGTAGGACTTTATTTTGGACTGCGTCATTTGTCAAACCATGACGTTGGTTTACCGCACGTTTAGTGTGTATAGCACAAGCGGTAAATAATGCCAAATAATTCACCGTAATAATAATAATGATACCTTGTTTTGTTAAGCTACGTGGTAGAATACGGCGCAAGTATATTGTAAATAAATGTCACATTGCCCTTTCATATACGCACCATTAAATTATGCTTTGATACCCTAAGTACATATACAGAGAGAATATAACTCGTCAGTCAGCCAGCTTACTGTATGAACACTAGTTTTCACGCAGATGAAACGGTGTTATTCTATTTTGCACTATATACCATTTTATGGGAATTAGTTTTACACAGTTTCGTTACGCATGGCCCTGTCCCAGAAATTTTGCGCAATTTAACCATTTTTACAAACATTGGTGTCATGAACTGCAACACACTGAACCGAACACACCTCCCAGAGGATATAAGAAATGCTGTATTTTAAGGTCGTGGCGCTTTTATACAAGGACACCAGGCACATGTTGTGGGGGTGACACCTGGCGGATAACTAGCACAAACATAAACATCACAATTGGTGTAAATATGAGTTTTACCTTGCACGTGTTACGGAATTATTTCGGCAGCTTTGGGAATACGGCTAAAAGACCTTTCAAGTGGCGATGTTAAATCCCAATCGATCTGTTTGTGTCTTATTCTGTACCCCTTAAACCAAAACTGCCTCCCTAATTCGGAAACTGCCCGAACCCTGCAATAACGGCTCACCACTAAGCCAAAGAGAGACCACAAACTGGTTTCACTAATGGGCGCCTTGTTTAAATAAAACAATAAAAAGCATTCGCATAAAACGAGTCCGAATTCGACAAGTTCCACTACAAGTCAACGCCAGCAAATACACGACACAAAACAACACGGTGTTATTCGCACGGCGCCCAGAGGAAGACTGACCATGCTTCCTTCTCAAGCACGTGTTACCACACCAATCACGCTGATAACGTTGATTAACAAATCACGTGATTCCAAGAGGCACATCCGGGTATCGCAGAACCAACAAGGGTGAACACGTAAACGGCACATATGAGGCGAACGTATAAAACACAGGAAAAGCATCATGTACAACGAGAACCAGCGTTTTGATTCTTGTTAGTTAGCACGTCCGACAGTCGCTTTAAATGCTCTTCAAAAGTTTTCGAGTATACAATGATATCATCCAAGTACGCTAGGGCTCCCTGCCATTCGATTCCGTTCAGGACAATACGCATCAGGCGCTGAAAAGTCGTTGCAGAATTGCACAGGCCCATGGGCATTACATTAAATTCAAAAAGCCCGACGTGGCTAGTGAAAGCTGTTTTCTCCCGGGAAGAGGCGTCCATTGCAACCTGCCAATACCCGGATTATAGATCCAAAGTTGAAAAATAGGCGGCGTTGGACATTTTGTCTAAACTGTCATCTATCCGGGGAATCGGGTAGCTATTTTTTTTAGTTAACTCATTCAACTGGCGGTAATCAACGCAAAAACGAGTCTCACCGGATTTCTTTCGGACCAACACTATCGGGCTGCTCCACGATGATTTCGAAGGTCGGATTAGGCCTTGTCTGTCCATTTCAGCTAAGATCTCCTCTACCTTTGCTTTGTTGTGATGAGGCATGCGACGCGGAGGCTGTCTTACAGGGCTGTGTCACCCGCGTCGATAACATGACGCACGATATCAGTGCGCCCCAAGACATCTTTGGAAGTCGAAAACGCTTGATGATTGGCACGCAGCAAATCGAACAATTCACCTCGTTGATCTGCCGTTAATCGGTCACCGATGGTGACTTTGTCTACAAAGTCCTGAAACGGATCTTGGTTAGATATTTTCTGGGCCGATACGGAACAAATCTGGGTGTCTGTAACAAAACACTCAGGGTGTTTACACCCAGGGATACCTCCCTCTACCACTATACAAGTACCTGGGATTTTGCAATCGAGGTTACCAAAAGCATACACAGGGGTAACCGTAGCGAATCTCGCCCCACTTGGTATTGTTACATCCTCATCCCCCAAATTTGCCACAAACACGTTCACCTCGCGGCTTTGCGTCATCGTTACACTTGTCGCAGTCAATAACCCAAATCTCTCCACGAACCCAGCTATCTGCTCCGTTAGAACCGGAGTGGCCAACTCTTGTGAATTAAGAGATTCTTGACATAAGCTGCCTGTTACACATACCTCTGCGAACGCTGGGATAAGGACGTCATCCGCAACACATACGTCACAGGGTTGGGACAAGGCTGTCGGAGAACTAAAGAGGGGAAGGCTGGCGTCTCCTGCTGTTAACATATTTTCCCTGTAGCAGATTCTGCACGCATTTGCCTGAAGAAAATCCAACCCTAGAATAAAATCGTGATTAAGGTTCTGCACGATGTAAACGGTTGCATTATTCATTATGCCACCCACTCGAAGAGGTAGACTAATACTGCCTTTCACCGCCAATTGTAGCCCATCGGCATCTACCAAGTGCTTGGAAGGGGATCTATTTATCTGTAGGTTTTGTTCTGCGCCGAATGAGTCCCATTTTATCGCACTCATCAGACATACACCCGAGCCAGTGTCTAACAAAGCACACATGGTCGACTGCCCAACCAAAATGGTAACAAACCGTGCAAGCGCTGGAGGTGGTGCAATTCTCTCCTTGGGTGTAGATTCCGGACCTGCAGTTGGTCTGTTTGCTCTGTCTGGTGCGGTTGTTTGTTGACTCGAGGACTCATTTACATTCTCGGGGCGTTTGGGCGGTCTGTAAAAAGAAGTTGGTAATGACCCAGGCTCGCGTCTTACCCTAACCATTTTTGAGCGCATACCCAGGTGCGGGCAGTCGCGTCGAAAATGGCCTGGCTGTCCGCAGCCGTAGCACTTTCGTTTTTGCTCGTGGTGGCCATAAAAATGTCCTGTCCTTTTAAGGGAATCAACTTTAGCTTGTAGGGTCTTCAAAGTGTCTTCGAATTTAGCACTCCGTTCCGTTGTGCGTCGTTCCATGTCTTCGAGCTTTTACAAAATGGTATCAATTTCCGATGTTTTTGCGTTAACTGTGGCAACCTGAACAAAACTCGGTACTTGAGCATCGACCACGACCTGGGCGGCGGCTCTGAACGTCCTTGTGTACTTGGTTGCCGCAGGGATAGTTTCAGCAAGGCGCCTGTCTTGCAAGCCTTGTAGCAAGGTAATGTACAGCACTTCGTTTTTGAGGGCAGCTTCTGAAGAGTTGCTGTAAGCGTTATCCCCCAGTGTTTGCAGGGCATAAACACAATCTCGCGCGGACTCGCCAGGTAACTGCACGCGCCTTATCAAATCGGCGCGTTGGCGTTCCGCGTGTTGGCCGCTAGACTTATGACGCAGTGCGCGTTCCTTCAAGTCCTTAAACGGAATTGTAAAGAGATTGGAGTCCTTCTCTTGTATTGCCCATTTCAGATCGTTGCCAATGCTTGCTAAAAAAACAGATGTCGTTTCATTTCTTCTGAAGCATCAACGCTTGTACAATAAGATTCGAGCATATTAAAATATTGACCTAGTTCCTCCCCAGGCCGTAAAGGCGGAGGTTGCATTAAAACGTTAAAAGACATTATAAAATCAACCTAAAATACAATACTTAAAAACACAAAACGGGGAGTCTTCCTAATAAAACCAGCGGGTAGTGGTGACAGGGTCCTCGCGCGCTCGCCAAGTTGTTACGGAATTATTTCGGCAGCTTTGGGAATACGGCTAAACGGTCTTTCAGATGGCGACGTTAAACTCGAATCGACCCCTTTTGCCTGATTCTATATGTTAAACCAAAACTGCCTCCCTAATTCGGAAACTGCCCGAACCCTGCAATAACGGCTCACCACAAAGCCAATGAAAGACCACAAACTGGTTTCACCAATGGGCGCCTTGTTTAAGTAAAAGCGATAAAATACACTGGCATACAACAACACGTACTTCCAACTTCGATACGTTGCGCTCAATAATCAGTAAACGCCAGTACAGTACAGAACAGAAACCAACAGGTGTAACTCACACGACGCCCAGAGGAAGACTGACCTTCATTATTTTACTCGCACGTGCGACGCGGCCACGTACGTGGAAGAAACAATCACGTGACGACCAAAGGCACATCCGGGTAACGATACAACCATCAAGCGTAATTAGTGGCGGGGAAAGGGCGATCATACAAACGGAGAAAAGACAACTATTACAATATAAAACAAATAGGTGAATGGTGTGTAGTAAAACAAGATATATACAGTGTGTGGAAAAACAAGATATATGCCGTGGAAATATGATATAGTGAAAATATGATTGGCAAAACAAACCGATTAAACACAACAATAGTAATAGGTGGTAAAACAAGATATATGCCATGGAAATATGATGTAGTGAAAATATGATTGGCAAAACAAACCAATTAAACACAACAAACAATAACAGAGTTAAGTGCCGGGATACCCAATAGGCAACGCTTCAAACAAAGCGATTATAAGTGCACGTAGGTGTGTGAAAATAAAGGAGTTAAACAAAGTGCTAAAAATTCGCCACTTCTCCAGTTAATTCTCAGTCAATGACAATAGATAGTATATAATGTCCTCAGTTTCAGCATGGAGCATTTATATTTCACATCACAACCCACATGTGATTACGTACGCGTACGACAGTGGATTTTACACCCGTTCGTATTGGCTTGTTTAACGTTTACGCCACCTGTATATCGACGTATGAAACTATGTAGGATGCTGCTTGATGCATTATTAGTTCATGGGTCTATGCTGCAAAGTTGAGTGGGCATTTGCTTAAATGAGGTATATCGAAGTACGCTTTTCGTATTTTAACCTGTGGGAGTTTATGTGCGTTTGTACGGTACGTAGGACTTTATTTTGGCCTGCGTCATTTGTCAAACCATGACGTTGGTTTACCGCACGTTTAGTGTGTATAGCACAAGCTGTAAAAAAATGGCAAATAATTTACCGTAATCATAATAATAATACCTTGTTTTGTTAAGTTACGTGGTAGAAACGGAGCAAGTATATTTGAAATAAATGTCACAACCATTAAATTATGCTTTGGTGCCCTAAGTACATATACAGAGAGAATATAACTCGTCAGTCAGCCAGCTCAGAGCAAGTCGGGCCGGGCTTTTCGGGCCGGGTTCGGGCTGGGCTCGGGCTTAGGTATTTGTCAGAAAACGGGCCTGACTTTACGTTCCGTTTCCGCCATTTTTTAGTAACTATTCTCTGGCTTTGACCTAATGCCCACCATGCTCTAAAACGTATAATTTACTCCATTGTCTACTATTGTTCATTGTGTTTGTTGTCTTTCTTTTTTTTTCTTTCTCATACTTTGTTGCAAGGCTTTCGTGGATAGGCCTGTCAATCAAAATTTCGGGCCTAAACGGGCTTCGCAAAAACGTTTCGGGTTCGGGCCGGGCTTCGGGCTTTTACTTTCCGGTTCGGGCCGGGTTCGGGCTCAGATTTTCGGGCCCGCTTGCAACTCACTAGTTTTACGTAGATGAAACGGTGTTATTCTATTTTGCACTATATACCATTTTATGGGAATTAGTTCTATGCAATTTCGTTACGCATGACCCTGTTTACCTGATATGCCTGTGTGTGGAAATTAGTAATGCTCTTTTTGCGCAATTTAACCATTTTTACAAACATAGGTTTTATGCAACAATGTAAATATGATTTTTACCTTGCAAGTTTAGCATAGACGTAATCATTTGCCGACCCCAGCATAAGCTTTTGTGCTAGTGTTTGCCACAAGAACGTGGCAGTTATGACTGTTTCTTAAATACATTTTTGTCGACCCATTTTCCCAAAAATATAGGATCTCTAGATTAGTGTAAAGCTTTTTGTGTCATCTAATAGTTTTCACAACAAAAAATCCCACTAAAGGCCGAAATAAATTTTATAATAATATAATTTTTTTTACAATTTTTCACATGAATGGTAAAAACTAAAAAAGCTGCAACACAAATTTGTAATTAACAAATCCAGACTGCACACAAATCGGGCAGGATAACGCTTGGCCTTCAATACAATTCTCCACCAGACAAAAATTAGTGTAGTAGTGTTTTTATTGACTAGTTAATTGCTTACCATTTGCAATGAGGGAACACGTCATAGAAAATATGGTTCGTGCCTGCAATAAGAAAGACAGTTTTTTTGACAAAGCAAAGTTCATGTGAATGCATTTTGTAATTCAGTTCTACGTCTGCAGGTGCATCGCACAAAATACGGCCTTACTAAGTTTTGTTGGTTTAGATTAGATGGTTTACATTTGCAACAACATGTTGTCATATCATTTGACAAAAGCTCTGTACCAAATGCGATTTTGCTTTAACATTTTTCACCAACAAATACCGGTTTGTGCAAGCTTCAGCAAATACCACGAGAAGAAATGTATGACTGAGTTCAATTAAATCCACAATATCTTAAGGTGGTTTGAATTAAGAATTTTTGAACGTTGATGTAAAATGTAACTTGATCCAGCAATTCATAAAACAGGTGTTATTGGTAATTTTTACTTTTTTTACTTTTCATGGCCTTTCTTTGCAAAACCAATACTTCCGTAAAATCCTTTAGTTTATTTAGATTTTTATCCTTAACCTCATTTCGTTTCCTCGCCTTATCACCTTGAAGAACGTAACCGAAAATATATTTTCTTTATAAATGTTTTGCACGATTCCAAAATTCCCTTTAATTTAACAAATTTCTTGTGTAAGGTGTTCCCAACTTTTAATAATGAATTCGGATATATATGCATATTTATATAAACATGTTGAACACATCATGTCGCTTGAAGTCAAAAGCAAGTAACAATAGAAATTTAGGAATAAACAAACACTCGATCCCAGTCACTATAACTTTTCGAAAATTTTCAACAAACTACAGAACAAACCAGTTCGAAAATTATACACTTTCAATAAAGTTTAAAATCGCATCAACACAAAAAAGGGGTGTTCAATAGATTATTGGTCGGACGCCGATTTAAACATAGGGCCAGATTTCTCCAAGTATTTTTTAACATTTTCGTCAATTTCTTGGCGATTTTGGTCGTTTTTGGTTGTGAGGTGTGTGCGACAGGTCACATTGTAAAACGCGAAAAACCCGTAATCTTCTGCATTGACGGCAGCTTCAGTATTTTCACGACAAGCTTCATACGACTGGATGAAAAAACACGATTGACAAAAATACGGTGCAATAAAGACATGGAAAGTATCTCGTGCTCTGGTAATTAATGCTCAACACAAAATGATAGCATAAACTTTGTCGACACAAAAAAGCAGAAAAAAAATGAAGAACGAGGATTGTTTAATCTGACTGGCAATAAAATGCACTGATTAAAGGGTTTCTCCTTTCATTCAAATGTACCTTGGCTCTGGTTAGAAAAAAACTGGACAGATCCGTGTTGTGAATAGTCATCACAGTAAAGGGGAATCGTATCGTGTATATATCGTGTACAAATGAACAGATAAATCAGCTACAAAAAGTTTTAATCAGGTTAGGACGACGTTAATGTTACTATAAACGCAGTTGTTTTTTTTAAGCACGCTAAGGTATTTTCACATCCTCTATTTTCTCCTCTTTCAATCCTGTCTAACACCTCCTCGAGGTCATCGAACAAACTTTGAAAAATGAGGAATCCGTAATCTTCAGATTTAGCCGCAGATATCTCATTTTCCTGGCAAATGGTTTTTAAGTCTTGATTATTGTTCCAGCTTTCCCACATTATGTCTTTCACAATTGATACAAAATGACTGGACATCGTGTTGTTTCTCGATTCCACTATCACAGTTTCAAGAATGTCTAAATCTGGTCTTTTATGATAAAATGTTAGAAACAAGCCAACGAAAGCAACAGCTTGACCAACGGCCGCTAACATTTTAACACACTCACCACTGAAGATTATTTCGTACGATGAATAATAATTTGTTTGTGGTGCAGGAAAAACTTCTTCTCTGCAAACATAAAAAGTATGTTAAAACTAAGATGTAAGTCAACGCTGTTGACAAGCACAATAAACTTCTTGCCGTGTACATTTTTACAAGACCGCGCTTGCTGGCCATTCTTAAAACGAGAGTCCATATTCTTCTTGCTTTCATGCGTTTTTGTTTTTCCTCTTATGTTGCTCCTTCTTCGTTTGGGGTAGTAACAAGATATTTTAAATAACCACTTGACGGATATAACCCCGGCACTATAAGAGGTAAGCTTCATGGTAACTCTTCACTCTGTTTATTACTTGTGGATCGTGCTTCCAAAAAATGTTAAAGAAGAATAAACCTGTCGTAAAGTAAGGCGCAATCCACCAAAACTGTAACACAAGGTCGGTGGATTGACCGAATCACTTTAGACCGGCAACAGGCACAATCACAATCGTGTTTTTTCCTTGCAATTAAACAGGTCATGGGGCGTGCGTATATGAGAAATAAAGTTGATGTTGTCATCAACGCCATAGTAGACGATCGAAATGTCGCCAAATATGGCTTCATCTGGTACCTCGATAGCAAACTGTCCGAAACGTATAACTGAGACAATGCCGTCTTTATATTTAAGATTTTTTTAGTTTGATTCAAAACCGCTGAACATTTGATTTCTGGCCTCTCTTAATGCAATACTGTATAAAAATGTACATTTCAGACGCAGAGGTTTTGGCTTTTACTGTTTACCACCATTTTTATGACAGGTTATTTGCAGACCATCATATAAAACAGCACACATTTTCCTATAGATGTGTAATTTCTGTTCCGCTATGCAAGTCTGTATGTTGAAACTTGATTTTGTTCCATATACCTTGTGCCGACTACCACACTTTTTAAGACTTTTATTGTACGCTATCGGACTTCGTCTAATGTAAAAATGTCAATAATTTTTACCTTATTCTGATTCCACTTACGTGTTACAAAAACTTTTGAAACGTGTAAATTGCATTGCCAAAGTAAATGTTTAAAATGCAACCGGCAATTGATTTAAGACACGATAAATTGATTTTGCTCGTGTTACACCGAAAAACATATTTTCGTTATTTTGTTACGTTGAATCTCATCTATGTTTGGCATTTGCCCGTTTTGATTCGTGTCACAGAGACTCGCATGCTCAAATCCAATAACAAGTATGGCCTTAGTTCTTTCTTCTTGTTTCTATGTGTGCACAAACTTTTAGGAGCGTTGATTCGATTTACAAGAAAAATACACAAAATCTGTAGCGACCTTATCAAATAAAAAGGAAACTTAATCGAGCGTTTAGCGTTTTTGCGAGATCAAGTGTAAAAAACAACCGTGACACCGCCTAAAAGTCAAATTAATTAATTTGAATAATTGCTTTTCTGTGTTAGGTTAAAGTCAGAACCAGGAAAATGAAGAACTAATCAAATTTGCCCAATCGGTTGTCAGCCGTCTACTTAATGCGCCCACCAAAGTTTTCATACCAGCCCGAGCTGTATCAAAACCAGACAAGTGTTAAAAAGCAAACCACAAAGAATTTATACAATCCTGTATTAACACAATCCTAGAAATTCATTATTCCGTATCTTTTTATTGATGTGCAGAGAACTGTTTCTTGTTTTAGGCTTTTAATATGGTGCAAAATGAAAACATCTGTCTCATTTTTACTTTTCTAAATTTATAAGCACACTATCTCTCTCAAGTTTAGTACCACTAAACTTATATTTCAGCAATTCATGGAACACTTTGTAATTGATATACTAGTCCATATACAGCAAGCAACAAAAACGTATTCAAAGCATAAAACGATTTTTACATGTGGTTGAAGCCAGAACAAATCTCGGACGAATTTATGTCATAAATATAGTGTTCAAAATTAGGCATCACGAACATGCATTTGGATAGCATATTAAGGTGTAAGGCAGGCCGTGCTATTCGGGTCGGTTTTTATATCGGGCATTTTTTGGGCCTGACCGTTCATCCGGCTTCAACTCTGCAGAGTTTTCACCAACTTTTGGACTTCGGGTTGGGGCTCGTTCTTCTGGGTTCAAACTGATTTGGGTTGAAGTTGGGGCTTGTTCTTCCGGGTTTGAGCTGGTTTGGGTTGAAGTTGGGGCTTGTTCTTCCGGGTTTGAGCTGGTTTGGGTTGAAGTTGGGGCTTGTTCTTCCGGGTTTGAGCTGGTTTGGGTTGAAGTTGGGGCTTGTTCTTCCGGGTTTGAGCTGGTTTGGGTTGAAGTTGGGGCTTGTTCTTCCGGGTTTGAGCTGGTTTGGGTTGAAGTTGGGGCTTGTTCTTCCGGGTTTGAGCTGGTTTGGGTTGAAGTTGGGGCTTGTTCTTTCGGGATCGAGCTGTGTTGGGTTGAAGTTGGGTCTTGTTCTTCAGGGTTCGAGCTGGTTTGGGTTGAAGTTGGGGCTTGTTCTTCCGGGTTTGAGCTGGTTTGGGTTGAAGTTGGGGCTTGTTCTTCCGGGTTTGAGCTGGTTTGGGTTGAAGTTGGGGCTTGTACTTCCGGGTTTGAGCTGATTTGGGTTGAAGTTGGGGCTTGTTCTTTCGGGATCGAGCTGTGTTGGGTTGAAGTTGGGTCTTGTTCTTCCGGGTTTGAGCTGGTTTGGGTTGAAGTTGGGGCTTGTTCTTCCGGGTTTGAGCTGATTTGGGTTGAAGTTGGGGCTTGTTCTTTCGGGATCGAGCTGTGTTGGGTTGAAGTTGGGTCTTGTTCTTCAGGGTTCGAGCTGGTTTGGGTTGAAGTTGGGGCTTGTTCTTCCGGGTTTGAGCTGGTTTGGGTTGAAGTTGGGGCTTGTTCTTCCGGGTTTGAGCTGGTTTGGGTTGAAGTTGGGTCTTGTTCTTCCGGGTTTGAGCTGATTTGGGTTGAAGTTGGGGCTTGTTCTTTCGGGATCGAGCTGTGTTGGGTTGAAGTTGGGTCTTGTTCTTTCGGGTTTGAGCTGGTTTGGGTTGAAGTTGGGGCTTGTTCTTCCGGGTTTGAGCTGGTTTGGGTTGAAGTTGGGGCTTGTTCTTCCGGGTTTGAGCTGATTTGGGTTGAAGTTGGGGCTTGTTCTTTCGGGATCGAGCTGTGTTGGGTTGAAGTTGGGTCTTGTTCTTCAGGGTTCGAGCTGGTTTGGGTTGAAGTTGGGGCTTGTTCTTCCGGGTTTGAGCTGGTTTGGGTTGAAGTTGGGGCTTGTTCTTCCGGGTTTGAGCTGGTTTGGGTTGAAGTTGGGTCTTGTTCTTCAGGGATCGAGCTGGTTTGGGTTGAAGTTGGGGCTTGTTCTTCGGGGATCGACCTGTGTTGGGTTGAAGTTGGGGCTTGTACTTTCGACCTCGAGCTGGTTTGGGTTGAAGTTGGGGCTTGTTCTTCCGGGTTTGAGCTGGTTTGGGTTGAATTTGGGGCTTGTACTTTCGGGTTCGAGCTGTGTTGGGTTGAAGTTGGGGCTTGTTCTTTCGGGATCGAGCTGTGTTGGGTTGAAGTTGGGGCTTGTTCTTTCGGGTTTGAGCTGGTTTGGGTTGAAGTTGGGGCTTGTACTTTCGAGTTCGAGCTGGTTTGGGTTGAATTTGGGACTTGTACTTTTGATTTCGAGCTGGTTTGTGTTGAAGTTGGGGCTTGTTCTTCGGGGATCAACCTGTGTTGGGTTGAAGTTGGGGCTTGTACTTTCGACCTCGAGCTGGTTTGGATTGAAGTTGGGGCTTGTTCTTCCTGGTTTGAGATGGTTTGGTATGGAGTTGGGGTTCGTTCTGCTTGGTTCGAGCTGGTTTGACTTTGGGCACGAGTTTCTGGCCCTCTAACACAGCAGATTGTTTCGCAAAGCCTCTTTCGAGGGTGTAGATTGTATTGTTCGCTTTCTTGCTCTAGAGACTTCACTATTCTATAGCACTTTTCTGTATGAGGGCCATGTTTGTCGATCTCCTGAACTACTGCAACAAAATCAGCGCCAGTGACCACTTTGTAAAATATAAAGAACCCGTAATCTTCAGCATTTGCAGCAGGTAATTGGTTTCGGGAACACATTACTTCTAAGGTTTCACCGGCGTTTGAGCTGTGTATATTTTTTATATCTTCGACAATTGCTGCAAAAGTTCGTGGCAACGTACTTTCACCTGAAGTGACCATCAATGTTTTAAAAAATTTGTAGTCTTCTTTCTTACAACGAAAAGCAATATTTAATAAAATGAAAATACAAAGCTGAAAACCAACAGCAAATATTTGGATGCATACAGCGCACATGATTACTTCATAGGATGTGTAAAAACATGTGTAGTGGAAGTTGTTTGTTCTGCAAGAAAAACTTCTGTCCCATCCAGTGAGAACCAATATCAAAAGTGCGATATAACTACCAGTCGCAAATAAGTTGATGAAATTTCTGATTTGGTATATTACGACAACATCATCGCTTTCGATAACGTAGGCGTGGATAAGAGTCCACATTTTTCTTGCATTTACCCTATTTTGTCTTTCCTCAGGTTCTGTTTCTGGTATGTTTGGAGTGGTCACAAGATATTTTAAGTACTCACTAGATGGGTTTAGATCATGCACTAAGTTGTAAGCTTCTCTGTAACTCTTTGCTCTGCGTGATACAGATGGTATATACTCCCAGAAATTGTTTACCAAGAAGAGACCAGTAGTACATAAAGGCCCAATCCACCAAAAATGCCTTACTAACTGAAAAGATTGATCGTGGCACTCTAGGCTGCTGAACTCTGGAATGATGACAGTACTGTTGTTACTCCTGCAACTCAACAGGTTAGAAGGCATTGCATAGAAGAGAAGTAGGTTTGATGAAGTCAACAAAACCAGAGTAAAAGATCTAAGGGTCTCCCAAAATGGCTTCATCTGGTACTTCGAAAGCAAACTGTCCCAAAAATATAGTTGCGAAAGCGCCATATTGTAGCAGATTATTACTTTATGTTATTTCTTTAATTCGGTCGAGTAACACTGAACCTATTCCCTCACCACAGCAGTTTTATATTTCACAAACCAGCAACAAATTTAAGCATATGGCATGCAACTGCATGTATTTAACATATCGGTTTTGGATTTGTCCATCTACTGCGGTGTAACTGTATCCTACGTAATTCTTTTTAAAACACGGCCATTTATATGACAGGTTATTTGCAGCCCACCCACAATGTATGGCGCAATTTTTTACGGATGTTTATCTCCTCGCATAATGCGTACGTGAATTTGCAGTTTCGATTCCGTTATGCACAAAGCATTTATGTTGAAAGCTTTTACTTGATGAAAACCATGTGTTAACAGCACTTAGAATTCCCTGTTTTAGGGAGGTGTTGAACTAAACTTTCTGTTTAACTCCACGTCGTTGTTTGTGATAAAAGTCAAGTCAATTGAAGTCACTTTCATAGTCTTGGGACCTTTAGGGCACTTTGATTACTTACCACCTTCTTCCATCTATCCCGATCCTCCGCCAGTCTGATACATTCTACGATCTTTCTTCCCGTCCACCTCATGATGTTGTTTGACTTGGTTAGTTGGGTTGTCGCAACCGCCAGTCTAGTAGTGATTTGCTCACAATATCTTCGTTGCTGAACTCTGAAATAATAACAGTTGAATTGCATTCCCTGCAACTTAACAGATTAGAAGGCATTGCGCAGATAAGGAGTGCGTTTGATGCCACCAACAAAGCCAGAGCAAAAGACCGCATTTTTTCCCAAAATTGGCTTCATCTGGTACTTAGACAATTCCAACAAACCATTTTTCAACATAGTTTTTGAAACTTTTTTGTTTTCTGCAGTTAATTTTCAGTCACTGACATTTGATAGTATCTTTAATGGTGAAAGTAACGGCCCAAATAGACGTAAAAAGCGACATGCTTTATTGTAAAACGTTTCGGCAAATGCTCATGCCATCATCAGTGATATAAAGGCCACATCAGTTATACCCGTTTTGATAGCATCTAATCTTCTCAGTTCCTACAAGAAGCATTTATATTTCAAATCACAACCCACATGTATCTATACGTACGCGTACGACAGTAGATTTTTGGAATTTTGTGGCAAAAATTTTTTTGCATTTTTTAATTCAGCATCCTCGACTTAGTACAGGTGTGAAATTTTACCTTTTTACCTGTACTAGAACTGAAGATATGCCATGTTTTGTGTGTTTGCTGGAGCCTTTTTTTCGCGGTTTGCCCTGTGGACGTAGGAGGATTTTACACCCGTTCGTTTTAGCTTGCATAACTTGTACGTCACCTATATCGAGGTATTAAACTATGTAGGATGCTGCTTTATGCATTGTTAGTTCGTGGGGCCATGTCTATTCAGTGACGTTGTATGGGCATTTGCTTAAATGAGGTATATCGAAGTACGCTTTTCGTATTTTAACCTGTGGGAGTTTATGTGCGTTTATACGGTATGTAGGACTTTATTTTGGACTGCGTCATTTGTCAAACCATGACGTTGGTTTACCGAACGTTTAGTGTGTATAGCACAAGCGGTAAAAAATGCCAAATAATTCACCGTAATAATAATAATGATACCTTGTTTTGTTAAGCTACGTGGTAGAATACGGCGCAAGTATATTGTAAATAAATGTCACATTGCCCTTTCATATACGCACCATTAAATTATGCTTTGATACCCTAAGTACATATACGGAGAGAATATAACTCGTCAGTCAGCCAGCTTACTGTATGAACACTAGTTTTCACGCAGATGAAACGGTGTTATTCTATTTTGCACTATATACCATTTTATGGGAATTAGTTTTACACAGTTTCGTTACGCATGGCCCTGTCCTAGAAATTTTGCGCAATTTAACCATTTTTACAAACATTGGTGTCATGAACTGCAACACACTGAACCGAACACACCTCCCAGAGGATATAAGAAATGCTGTATTTTAAGGTCGTGGCGCTTTTATACAAGGACACCAGGCACATGTTATGGGGGTGACACCTGGCGGATCCTGCAACTCAACAGGTTAGAAGGCATTGCATAGAAGAGAAGTAAGTTTGATGAAGTCAACAAAACCAGAGTAAAAGATCTAAGGGTCTCCCAAAATGGCTTCATCTGGTACTTCGAAAGCAAACTGTCCCAAAAATATAGTTGCGAAAGCGCCATATTGTAGCAGATTATTACTTTATGTTATTTCTTTAATTCGGTCGAGTAACACTGAACCTATTCCCTCACCACAGCAGTTTTATATTTCACAAACCAGCAACAAATTTAAGCATACGGCATGCAACTGCATGTATTTAACATATCGGTTTTGTATTTGTCCATCTACTGCGGTGTAACTGTATCCTACGTAATTCTTTTTAAAACACGGCCATTTATATGACAGGTTATTTGCAGCCCACCCACAATGTATGGCGCAATTTTTTACGGATGTTTATCTCCTCGCATAATGCGTACGTGAATTTGCAGTTTCGATTCCGTTATGCACAAAGCATTTATGTTGAAAGCTTTTACTTGATGAAAACCACGTGTTAACAGCACTTAGAATTCCCTGTTTTAGGGAGGTGTTGAACTAAACTTTCTGTTTAACTCCACGTCGTTGTTTGTAATAAAAGTCAAGTCAATTGAAGTCACTTTCATAGTCTTGGGACCTTTAGGGCACTTTGATTACTTACCACCTTCTTCCATCTATCCCGATCCTCCGCCAGTCTGATACATTCTACGATCTTTCTTCCCGTCCACCTCATGATGTTGTTTGAATTGGTTAGTTGGGTTGTCGCAACCGCCAGTCTAGTAGTGATTTGCTCACAATATCTTCGTTGCTGAACTCTGAAATAATAACAGTTGAATTGCATTCCCTGCAACTTAACAGATTAGAAGGCATTGCGCAGATAAGGAGTGCGTTTGATGCCACCAACAAAGCCAGAGCAAAAGACCGCATTTTTTCCCAAAATTGGCTTCATCTGGTACTTAGACAATTCCAACAAACCATTTTTCAACATAGTTTTTGAAACTTTTTTGTTTTCTGCAGTTAATTTTCAGTCACTGACATTTGATAGTATCTTTAATGGTGAAAGTAACGGCCCAAATAGACGTAAAAAGCGACATGCTTTATTGTAAAACGTTTCGGCAAATGCTCATGCCATCATCAGTGATATAAAGGCCACATCAGTTATACCCGTTTTGATAGCATCTAATCTTCTCAGTTCCTACAAGAAGCATTTATATTTCAAATCACAACCCACATGTATCTATACGTACGCGTACGACAGTAGATTTTTGGAATTTTGTGGCAAAAATTTTTTTGCATTTTTTAATTCAGCATCCTCGACTTAGTACAGGTGTGAAATTTTACCTTTTTACCTGTACTAGAACTGAAGATATGCCATGTTTTGTGTGTTTGCTGGAGCCTTTTTTTCGCGGTTTGCCCTGTGGACGTAGGAGGATTTTACACCCGTTCGTTTTAGCTTGCATAACTTGTACGTCACCTATATCGAGGTATTAAACTATGTAGGATGCTGCTTTATGCATTGTTAGTTCGTGGGGCCATGTCTATTCAGTGACGTTGTATGGGCATTTGCTTAAATGAGGTATATCGAAGTACGCTTTTCGTATTTTAACCTGTGGGAGTTTATGTGCGTTTATACGGTATGTAGGACTTTATTTTGGACTGCGTCATTTGTCAAACCATGACGTTGGTTTACCGAACGTTTAGTGTGTATAGCACAAGCGGTAAAAAATGCCAAATAATTCACCGTAATAATAATAATGATACCTTGTTTTGTTAAGCTACGTGGTAGAATACGGCGCAAGTATATTGTAAATAAATGTCACATTGCCCTTTCATATACGCACCATTAAATTATGCTTTGATACCCTAAGTACATATACGGAGAGAATATAACTCGTCAGTCAGCCAGCTTACTGTATGAACACTAGTTTTCACGCAGATGAAACGGTGTTATTCTATTTTGCACTATATACCATTTTATGGGAATTAGTTTTACACAGTTTCGTTACGCATGGCCCTGTCCTAGAAATTTTGCGCAATTTAACCATTTTTACAAACATTGGTGTCATGAACTGCAACACACTGAACCGAACACACCTCCCAGAGGATATAAGAAATGCTGTATTTTAAGGTCGTGGCGCTTTTATACAAGGACACCAGGCACATGTTATGGGGGTGACACCTGGCGGATCCTGCAACTCAACAGGTTAGAAGGCATTGCATAGAAGAGAAGTAAGTTTGATGAAGTCAACAAAACCAGAGTAAAAGATCTAAGGGTCTCCCAAAATGGCTTCATCTGGTACTTCGAAAGCAAACTGTCCCAAAAATATAGTTGCGAAAGCGCCATATTGTAGCAGATTATTACTTTATGTTATTTCTTTAATTCGGTCGAGTAACACTGAACCTATTCCCTCACCACAGCAGTTTTATATTTCACAAACCAACAACAAATTTAAGCATACGGCATGCAACTGCATGTATTTAACATATCGGTTTTGGATTTGTCCATCTACTGCGGTGTAACTGTATCCTACGTAATTCTTTTTAAAACACGGCCATTTATATGACAGGTTATTTGCAGCCCACCCACAATGTATGGCGCAATTTTTTACGGATGTTTATCTCCTCGTATAATGCGTACGTGAATTTGCAGTTTCGATTCCGTTATGCACAAAGCATTTATGTTGAAAGCTTTTACTTGATGAAAACCACGTGTTAACAGCACTTAGAATTCCCTGTTTTAGGGAGGTGTTGAACTAAACTTTCTGTTTAACTCCACGTCGTTGTTTGTAATAAAAGTCAAGTCAATTGAAGTCACTTTCATAGTCTTGGGACCTTTAGGGCACTTTGATTACTTACCACCTTCTTCCATCTATCCCGATCCTCCGCCAGTCTGATACATTCTACGATCTTTCTTCCCGTCCACCTCATGATGTTGTTTGACTTGGTTAGTTGGGTTGTCGCAACCGCCAGTCTAGTAGTGATTTGCTCACAATATCTTCGTTGCTGAACTCTGAAATAATAACAGTTGAATTGCATTCCCTGCAACTTAACAGATTAGAAGGCATTGCGCAGATAAGGAGTGCGTTTGATGCCACCAACAAAGCCAGAGCAAAAGACCGCATTTTTTCCCAAAATTGGCTTCATCTGGTACTTAGACAATTCCAACAAACCATTTTTCAACATAGTTTTTGAAACTTTTTTGTTTTCTGCAGTTAATTTTCAGTCACTGACATTTGATAGTATCTTTAATGGTGAAAGTAACGGCCCAAATAGACGTAAAAAGCGACATGCTTTATTGTAAAACGTTTCGGCAAATGCTCATGCCATCATCAGTGATATAAAGGCCACATCAGTTATACCCGTTTTGATAGCATCTAATCTTCTCAGTTCCTACAAGAAGCATTTATATTTCAAATCACAACCCACATGTATCTATACGTACGCGTACGACAGTAGATTTTTGGAATTTTGTGGCAAAAATTTTTTTGCATTTTTTAATTCAGCATCCTCGACTTAGTACAGGTGTGAAATTTTACCTTTTTACCTGTACTAGAACTGAAGATATGCCATGTTTTGTGTGTTTGCTGGAGCCTTTTTTTCGCGGTTTGCCCTGTGGACGTAGGAGGATTTTACACCCGTTCGTTTTAGCTTGCATAACTTGTACGTCACCTATATCGAGGTATTAAACTATGTAGGATGCTGCTTTATGCATTGTTAGTTCGTGGGGCCATGTCTATTCAGTGACGTTGTATGGGCATTTGCTTAAATGAGGTATATCGAAGTACGCTTTTCGTATTTTAACCTGTGGGAGTTTATGTGCGTTTATACGGTATGTAGGACTTTATTTTGGACTGCGTCATTTGTCAAACCATGACGTTGGTTTACCGCACGTTTAGTGTGTATAGCACAAGCGGTAAAAAATGCCAAATAATTCACCGTAATAATAATAATGATACCTTGTTTTGTTAAGCTACGTGGTAGAATACGGCGCAAGTATATTGTAAATAAATGTCACATTGCCCTTTCATATACGCACCATTAAATTATGCTTTGATACCCTAAGTACATATACGGAGAGAATATAACTCGTCAGTCAGCCAGCTTACTGTATGAACACTAGTTTTCACGCAGATGAAACGGTGTTATTCTATTTTGCACTATATACCATTTTATGGGAATTAGTTTTACACAGTTTCGTTACGCATGGCCCTGTCCTAGAAATTTTGCGCAATTTAACCATTTTTACAAACATTGGTGTCATGAACTGCAACACACTGAACCGAACACACCTCCCAGAGGATATAAGAAATGCTGTATTTTAAGGTCGTGGCGCTTTTATACAAGGACACCAGGCACATGTTATGGGGGTGACACCTGGCGGATCCTGCAACTCAACAGGTTAGAAGGCATTGCATAGAAGAGAAGTAAGTTTGATGAAGTCAACAAAACCAGAGTAAAAGATCTAAGGGTCTCCCAAAATGGCTTCATCTGGTACTTCGAAAGCAAACTGTCCCAAAAATATAGTTGCGAAAGCGCCATATTGTAGCAGATTATTACTTTATGTTATTTCTTTAATTCGGTCGAGTAACACTGAACCTATTCCCTCACCACAGCAGTTTTATATTTCACAAACCAACAACAAATTTAAGCATACGGCATGCAACTGCATGTATTTAACATATCGGTTTTGGATTTGTCCATCTACTGCGGTGTAACTGTATCCTTATATATGGTCGGAAACGAATTTTTATATTCTTGACCATAACCTCGTTACGAATTTCGAAACAAATTTTGGACATATCTTTTGACTACTAGATGTCAGTAGAGGATTGCAAATAAAAAATGTTTCGAAATTTGTTTCGAAATTTTAAATGTCGTAAATTATACACTTGGGGTTTCTAAGTACAAATTCACACTGCATCAATTTTATGTGAATAAATGCATAGCGAAATTCCCACAATATTAAGCGTAGTTTCACCAATCAATTTCCAGTAACAAATTTGTTTCCAGTAACAAATTCGTTTCAAGTAACAAATTTGTTTCAAGTTTTTGAACGCTGCAGTAATATGCCACAAGGTGCAACAATATTTCAAGTTTTCAACGCCCGAGTGAAGGCATAACTTCTTGTAACAAATTCGTTTCAAGTAATAAATTTGTTTCCGGTAACAAATTCGTTTCAAGTAACAAATTTGTTTCGAGTTTTTGTATGCTGAAGTAATAATCCACAAGGTGCAACAATATTTCAAGTTTTCAACGTTTGGATGAAGGCATAACTTCTTGTAACAAATTCGTTTCCAGTAACAAATTCGTTTCAAGTAACAAATTTGTTTCGAGTTTTGTACGCTGCAGTAAAAATCCACAAGGTGCAACAATATTTCAAGTTTATAACGTTTGGGTGAAGGCATAACTACTTGTAACAAATTCGTTTCAAGTAACAAATTTGTTTCCGGTAACAAATTCGTTTCAAGTAACAAATTTGTTTCGAGTTTTTGTATGCTGAAGTAATAATCCACAAGGGGCAACAATATTTCAAGTTTTCAACGTTTGGATTAAGGCATAACTTCTTGTAACAAATTCGTTTCCAGTAACAAATTTGTTTCCGGTAACAAATTCGTTTCAAGTAACAAATTTGTTTCCAGTTTTTGTATGCTGAAGTAATAATCCACAAGGTGCAACAATATTTCAAGTTTTCAACGTTTGGATGAAGGCATAACTTCTTGTAACAAATTCGTTTCCAGTAACAAATTCGTTTCAAGTAACAAATTTGTTTCGAGTTTTTGTACGCTGCAGTAAAAATCCACAAGGTGCAACAATATTTCAAGTTGAAAACGTTTGGGTGAAGACATAACTTCTTGTAACAAATTCGTTTCCAGTAACAAATTCGTTTCAAGTAACAAATTCGTTTCAAGTAACAAATTTGTTTCCGGTAACAAATTCGTTTCAAGTAACAAATTTGTTTCCGGTAACAAATTCGTTTCAAGTAACAAATTTGTTTCGAGTTTTTGTATGCTGAAGTAATAATCCACAAGGTGCAACAATATTTCAAGTTTTCAACGTTTGGATGAAGGCATAACTTCTTGTAACAAATTCGTTTCCAGTAACAAATTCGTTTCAAGTAACAAATTTGTTTCGAGTTTTTGTATGCTGCAGTAGTAATCCACAAGGTGCAACAATATTTCAAGGTTTCAACGCCCGAGTGAAGGCATAACTTCTTGTAACAAATTCGTTTCAAGTAACAAATTCGTTTCCAGTAACAAATTTGTTTCCGGTAACAAATTCGTTTCAAGTAACAAATTTGTTTCCAGTTTTTGTATGCTGCAGTAATAATCCACAAGGTGCAACAATATTTCAAGTTTTCAACGCCCGAGTGAAGGCATAACTTCTTGCAACAAATTCGTTTCCAGTAACAAATTCGTTTCCGGTAACAAATTCGTTTCAAGTAACAAATTCGTTTCAAGTAACAAATTCGTTTCAAGTAACAAATTTGTTTCCGGTAACAAATTCGTTTCAAGTAACAAATTTGTTTCCAGTTTTTGTATGCTGCAGTAATAATCCACAAGGTGCAACAATATTTCAAGTTTTCAACGCCCGAGTGAAGGCATAACTTCTTGTAACAAATTCGTTTCAAGTAACAAATTCGTTTCCAGTAACAAATTTGTTTCCGGTAACAAATTCGTTTCAAGTAACAAATTTGTTTCCAGTTTTTGTATGCTGCAGTAATAATCCACAAGGTGCAACAATATTTCAAGTTTTCAACGCCCGAGTGAAGGCATAACTTCTTGTAACAAATTCGTTTCCAGTAACAAATTCGTTTCAAGTAACAAATTTGTTTCCAGTTTTTGTACGCTGCAGTAAAAATCCACAAGGTGCAACAATATTTCAAGTTTTTAACGTTTGGGTGAAGGCATAACTTCTTGTAACAAATTCGTTTCCAGTAACAAATTCGTTTCAAGTAACAAATTCGTTTCCAGTAACAAATTTGTTTCCGGTAACAAATTCGTTTCAAGTAACAAATTTGTTTCGAGTTTTTGTATGCTGCAATAATAATCCACAAGGTGCAACAATATTTCAAGTTTTCAACGCCCGAGTGAAGGCATAACTTCTTGTAACAAATTCGTTTCCAGTAACAAATTCGTTTCCGGTAACAAATTCGTTTCAACTAACAAATTTGTTTCCGGTAACAAATTCGTTTCAAGTAACAAATTTGTTTCCAGTTTTTGTATGCTGCAGTAAAAATCCACAAGGTGCAACAATATTTCAAGTTTTTAACGTTTGGGTGAAGGCATAACTTCTTGTAACAAATTCGTTTCCAATAACAAATTCGTTTCAAGTAACAAATTCGTTTCAAGTAACAAATTTGTTTCCGGTAACAAATTCGTTTCAAGTAACAAATTTGTTTCCAGTTTTTGTATGCTGCAGTAATAATCCACAAGGTGCAACAATATTTCAAGTTTTCAACGCCCGAGTGAAGGCATAACTTCTTGTAACAAATTCGTTTCCAGTAACAAATTCGTTTCAAGTAACAAATTCGTTTCAAGTAACAAATTTGTTTCAAGTAACAAATTTGTTTCCGGTAACAAATTCGTTTCAAGTAACAAATTTGTTTCCAGTTTTTGTATGCTGCAGTAATAATCCACAAGGTGCAACAATATTTCAAGTTTTCAACGCCCGAGTGAAGGCATAACTTCTTGTAACAAATTCGTTTCAAGTAACAAATTCGTTTCCAGTAACAAATTTGTTTCCGGTAACAAATTCGTTTCAAGTAACAAATTTGTTTCCAGTTTTTGTATGCTGCAGTAATAATCCACAAGGTGCAACAATATTTCATGTTTTCAACGCCCGAGTGAAGGCATAACTTCTTGTAACAAATTCGTTTCCAGTAACAAATTCGTTTCCGGTAACAAATTCGTTTCAAGTAACAAATTCGTTTCAAGTAACAAATTTGTTTCCGGTAACAAATTCGTTTCAAGTAACAAATTTGTTTCCAGTTTTTATATGCTGCAGTAATAATCCACAAGATGCAACAATATTTCAAGTTTTCAACGCCCGAGTGAAGGCATAACTTCTTGTAACAAATTCGTTTCAAGTAACAAATTCGTTTCCAGTAACAAATTTGTTTCCGGTAACAAATTCGTTTCAAGTAACAAATTTGTTTCCAGTTTTTGTATGCTGCAGTAATAATCCACAAGGTGCAACAATATTTCAAGTTGTCAACGCCCGAGTGAAGGCATAACTTCTTGTAACAAATTCGTTTCCAGTAACAAATTCGTTTCAAGTAACAAATTTGTTTCCAGTTTTTGTACGCTGCAGTAAAAATCCACAAGGTGCAACAATATTTCAAGTTTTTAACGTTTGGGTGAAGGCATAACTTCTTGTAACAAATTCGTTTCCAGTAACAAATTCGTTTCAAGTAACAAATTCGTTTCCGGTAACAAATTCGTTTCAACTAACAAATTTGTTTCCGGTAACAAATTCGTTTCAAGTAACAAATTTGTTTCCAGTTTTTGTATGCTGCAGTAAAAATCCACAAGGTGCAACAATATTTCAAGTTTTTAACGTTTGGGTGAAGGCATAACTTCTTGTAACAAATTCGTTTCCAATAACAAATTCGTTTCAAGTAACAAATTCGTTTCAAGTAACAAATTTGTTTCCGGTAACAAATTCGTTTCAAGTACCAAATTTGTTTCCAGTTTTTGTATGCTGCAGTAATAATCCACAAGGTGCAACAATATTTCAAGTTTTCAACGCCCGAGTGAAGGCATAACTTCTTGTAACAAATTCGTTTCAAGTAACAAATTCGTTTCCAGTAACAAATTTGTTTCCGGTAACAAATTCGTTTCAAGTAACAAATTTGTTTCCAGTTTTTGTATGCTGCAGTAATAATCCACAAGGTGCAACAATATTTCAAGTTTTCAACGCCCGATTGAAGGCATAACTTCTTGTAACAAATTCGTTTCCAGTAACAAATTCGTTTCCGGTAACAAATTCGTTTCAACTAACAAATTTGTTTCCGGTAACAAATTCGTTTCAAGTAACAAATTTGTTTCCAGTTTTTGTATGCTGCAGTAATAATCCACAAGGTGCAACAATATTTCAAGTTTTCAACGCCCGAGTGAAGGCATAACTTCTTGTAACAAATTCGTTTCCAGTAACAAATTCGTTTCCGGTAACAAATTCGTTTCAAGTACCAAATTTGTTTCGAGTTTTTGTACGGTGCAGTAACAAACCACAAGGTGCAACAATATTTCAAGTTTTCAACGCCCGAGTGAAGGCATAACTTCTTGTAACAAATTCGTTTCAAGTAACAAATTCGTTTCCGGTAACAAATTCGTTTCAAGTACCAAATTTGTTTCGAGTTTTTGTATGCTGCAGTAATAATCCACAAGGTGCAACAATATTTCAAGCTTTCAACGCCCGAGTGAAGGCATAACTACTTGTAACAAATTCGTTTCCAGTAACAAATTCGTTTCAAGTAACAAATTCGTTTCAAGTTTTTGTATGCTGCAGTAATAATCCACAAGGTGCAATAATATTTCAAGTTTTCAACGCTCGAGTGAAGGCATAACTTCTTGTAACAAATTCGTTTCAAGTAACAAATTTGTTTCCAGTAACAAATTTGTTTCGAGTTTTTGTACGCTGCAGTAATAATCCACAAGGTGCAACAATATTTCAAGATTTCAGCCCCGAGTGAAGGCATAACTACTTGTAACAAATTCGTTTCAAGTAACAAATTCGTTTCAAGTAACAAGTTCGTTTCAAGTAACAAATTTGTTTCGAGTTTTTGTACGGTGCAGTAACAAACCACAAGGTGCAACAATATTTCAAGTTTTCAACGCCCGAGTGAAGGCATATCTTCTTGTAACAAATTCGTTTCAAGTAACAAATTCGTTTCCGGTAACAAATTCGTTTCAAGTACCAAATTTGTTTCGAGTTTTTGTATGCTGCAGTAATAATCCACAAGGTGCAACAATATTTCAAGCTTTCAACACCCGAGTGAAGGCATAACTACTTGTAACAAATTCGTTTCCAGTAACAAATTCGTTTCCAGTAACAAATTCGTTTCAAGTAACAAATTCGTTTCAAGTTTTTGTACGCTGCAGTAATAATCCACAAGGTGCAACAATATTTCAAGTTTTCAACACCCGAGTGAAGGCATAACTTCTTGTAACACTTTCGTTTCCAGTAACAAATTTGTTTCGAGTTTTTGTACGCTGCAGTAATAATCCACAAGGTGCAACAATATTTCAAGTTTTCAACACCCGAGTGAAGGCATAACTTCTTGTAACACTTTCGTTTCCAGTTACAAATTTGTTTCCAGTTTTTGTATGCTGCAGTAATAATCCACAAGGTGCAACAATGTTTCAAGATTTCAGCCCCGAGTGAAGGCATAACTACTTGTAACAAATTCGTTTCAAGTAACAAGTTCGTTTCAAGTAACAAATTTGTTTCGAGTTTTTGTACGCTGCAGTAATAATCCACAAGGTACAATAATATTTCAAGTTTTCAACGCTCGAGTGAAGGCATAACTTCTTGTAACAAATTCGTTAGTTTCATGTTGTGTTAACGGTGCGTTTTTAATTGGTAAATTGGAATGTCACGACAGTTTGCACTAGTTGGCATAGTCTGAGGAAGGACAGAATTCAACACAGAAGAAGTGCTTTAAAAGTTGTGTGCCGATCCTTGGGCCATAAACATGATTTGATACAATATGTAGCAGTTTTGGTATTTGATAACTGACTCTGGCCCTATCGGAACAAAAAATATAAAATCCGCCAAATTTCCAACGCCTGTGTGACATAAAAGGCTTTGTGACGTCACGATACCTTGTTGCATCAATAACAACACAATGACCATTTTGAATTTTAATAATATCACGCAGTGCTGCGATCAAAACACTTTGTGTCAGATATGAAATTAACAACACAAAAAGATGGAACAGCAAATTGTAATACTACTGCAATCAGTTCAAACTCAGTTTTACTATTTCAAAGCAAAATCATCATTCAAACTGGAAAACTTAAAATAAAACACGTAAAAGACTGTAGTCCTAATTTGGTCCGTGAAAACTGTTTAACTTTATCTTATTTCATTTGTGTTTGGGAGACAGTAGAGTATAAAATAAGCGACCAAATTTTATTGCGCGAGCGGTCAAACTTTAAAAATACTTACGATGTACGCTTGTTATTTCTGTTTTACTGATCAGAACAAGCTGAAACTTTGCAAGTTCTATCTGACTGCAGTACCAAGTGGGCTCGTGAAAACCGTTTCATTTTATCTTAATTCGTTTGTGTTTGGGAGACAGTAAAGTATAAAATAAGCGACCAAATTCTAATGCGCGAGCGGTCATGACTCGAAAATACTTACGATGTGCGCTTGTTAATTCTGTTTTACTGATCAGAACAAGCTGAAACTTTGCAAGTTCTATCTGACTGCAGTACCAAGTGGGCTCGTGAAAACCGTTTCATTTTATCTTAATTCGTTTGTGTTTGGGAGACAGTAAAGTATAAAATAAGCGACCAAATTCTAATGCGCTAGCGGTCATGACTCGAAAATACTTACGATGTGCGCTTGTTAATTCTGTTTTACTGATCAGAACAAGCTGAAACTTTGCAAGTTCTATCTGACTGCAGTACCAAGTGGGCTCGTGAAAACCGTTTCATTTTATCTTAATTCGTTTGTGTTTGGGAGACAGTAAAGTATAAAATAAGCGACCAAATTATAATGCGCTAGCGGTCATGACTCGAAAATACTTACGATGTGCGCTTGTTAATTCTGTTTTACTGATCAGAACAAGCTGAAACTTTGCAAGTTCTATCTGACTGCAGTACCAAGTGGGCTCGTAAAAACCGTTTCATTTTATCTTAATTCGTTTGTGTTTGGGAGACAGTAAAGTATAAAATAAGCGACCAAATTCTAATGCGCTAGCGGTCATGACTCGAAAATACTTACGATGTGCGCTTGTTAATTCTGTTTTACTGATCAGAACAAGCTGAAACTTTGCAAGTTCTATCTGACTGCAGTATCAAGTGGGCTCGTGAAAACCGTTTAATTTTATCTTGATTCGTTTGTGTTTGGAAGACAATAAGGTATAAAATAAGCGACCGAATTCCATTGCGCGAGCGGTCATGACTCGAAAATACTTACGATGTGCGCTTGTTAATTCTGTTTTACTGATCAGAACAAGCTGAAACTTTGCAAGTTCTATCTGACTGCAGTACCAAGTGGGCTCGTGAAAACCGTTTAATTTTATCTTAATTCATTTGTGTTTGGGAGACAGTAAAGTATAAAATAAGCGACCGAATTCTATTGCGCGAGCGGTCAAACTTTAAAAATACTTACGATGTGCGCTTGTTAATTCTGTTTTACTGATCAGAACAAGCTGAAACTTTGCAAGTTCTATCTGACTGCAGTACCAAGTGGGCTCGTGAAAACCGTTTCATTTTATCTTAATTCGTTTGTGTTTGGGAGACAGTAAAGTATAAAATAAGCGACCAAATTCTAATGCGCTAGCGGTCATGACTCGAAAATACTTACGATGTGCGCTTGTTAATTCTGTTTTACTGATCAGAACAAGCTGAAACTTTGCAAGTTCTATCTGACTGCAGTACCAAGTGGGCTCGTGAAAACCGTTTAATTTTATCTTAATTCGTTTGTGTTTGGGAGACAGTAAAGTATAAAATAAGCGACCAAATTCTAATGCGCTAGCGGTCATGACTCGAAAATACTTACGATGTGCGCTTGTTAATTCTGTTTTACTGATCAGAACAAGCTGAAACTTTGCAAGTTCTATCTGACTGCAGTACCAAGTGGGCTCGTGAAAACCGTTTAATTTTATCTTGATTCGTTTGTGTTTGGAAGACAATAAGGTATAAAATAAGCGACCGAATTCCATTGCGCGAGCGGTCATGACTCGAAAATACTTACGATGTGCGCTTGTTAATTCTGTTTTACTGATCAGAACAAGCTGAAACTTTGCAAGTTCTATCTGACTGCAGTACCAAGTGGGATCGTGAAAACCGTTTCATTTTATCTTAATTCGTTTGTGTTTGGGAGACAGTAAAGTATAAAATAAGCGACCGAATTCTATTGCGCTAGCGGTCAAACTTTAAAAATACTTACGATGTGCGCTTGTTAATTCTGTTTTACTGATCAGAACAAGCTGAAACTTTGCAAGTTCTATCTGACTGCAGTACCAAGTGGGCTCGTGAAAACCGTTTCATTTTATCTTAATTCGTTTGTGTTTGGGAGACAGTAAAGTATAAAATAAGCGACCGAATTCTATTGCGCGAGCGGTCAAACTTTAAAAATACTTACGATGTGCGCTTGTTAATTCTGTTTTACTGATCAGAACAAGCTGAAACTTTGCAAGTTCTATCTGACTGCAGTACCAAGTGGGCTCGTGAAAACCGTTTCATTTTATCTTGATTCGTTTGTGTTTGGGAGACAGTAAAGTATAAAATAAGCGACCAAATTCTAATGCGCTAGCGGTCATGACTCGAAAATACTTACGATGTGCGCTTGTTAATTCTGTTTTACTGATCAGAACAAGCTGAAACTTTGCAAGTTCTATCTGACTGCAGTACCAAGTGGGCTCGTGAAAACCGTTTAATTTTATCTTAATTCGTTTGTGTTTGGGAGACAGTAAAGTATAAAATAAGCGACCAAATTCTAATGCGCTAGCGGTCATGACTCGAAAATACTTACGATGTGCGCTTGTTAATTCTGTTTTACTGATCAGAACAAGCTGAAACTTTGCAAGTTCTATCTGACTGCAGTACCAAGTGGGCTCGTGAAAACCGTTTAATTTTATCTTGATTCGTTTGTGTTTGGAAGACAATAAGGTATAAAATAAGCGACCGAATTCCATTGCGCTAGCGGTCATGACTCGAAAATACTTACGATGTGCGCTTGTTAATTCTGTTTTACTGATCAGAACAAGCTGAAACTTTGCAAGTTCTATCTGACTGCAGTACCAAGTGGGCTCGTGAAAACCGTTTCATTTTATCTTGATTCGTTTGTGTTTGGAAGACAATAAGGTATAAAATAAGCGACCGAATTCCATTGCGCTAGCGGTCATGACTCGAAAATACTTACGATGTGCGCTTGTTAATTCTGTTTTACTGATCAGAACAAGCTGAAACTTTGCAAGTTCTATCTGACTGCAGTACCAAGTGGGCTCGTGAAAACCGTTTCATTTTATCTTGATTCGTTTGTGTTTGGAAGACAATAAGGTATAAAATAAGCGACCGAATTCCATTGCGCGAGCGGTCATGACTCGAAAATACTTACGATGTGCGCTTGTTAATTCTGTTTTACTGATCAGAACAAGCTGAAACTTTGCAAGTTCAATCTGACTGCAGTACCAAGTGGGCTCGTGAAAACCGTTTCATTTTATCTTAATTCGTTTGTGTTTGGGAGACAGTAAAGTATAAAATAAGCGACCGAATTCTATTGCGCGAGCGGTCAAACTTTAAAAATACTTACGATGTGCGCTTGTTAATTCTGTTTTACTGATCAGAACAAGCTGAAACTTTGCAAGTTCTATCTGACTGCAGTACCAAGTGGGCTCGTGAAAACCGTTTCATTTTATCTTAATTCGTTTGTGTTTGGGAGACAGTAAAGTATAAAATAAGCGACCAAATTCTAATGCGCTAGCGGTCATGACTCGAAAATACTTACGATGTGCGCTTGTTAATTCTGTTTTACTGATCAGAACAAGCTGAAACTTTGCAAGTTCTATCTGACTGCAGTACCAAGTGGGCTCGTGAAAACCGTTTAATTTTATCTTAATTCGTTTGTGTTTGGGAGACAGTAAAGTATAAAATAAGCGACCAAATTCTAATGCGCTAGCGGTCATGACTCGAAAATACTTACGATGTGCGCTTGTTAATTCTGTTTTACTGATCAGAACAAGCTGAAACTTTGCAAGTTCTATCTGACTGCAGTACCAAGTGGGCTCGTGAAAACCGTTTCATTTTATCTTGATTCGTTTGTGTTTGGAAGACAATAAGGTATAAAATAAGCGACCGAATTCCATTGCGCTAGCGGTCATGACTCGAAAATACTTACGATGTGCGCTTGTTAATTCTGTTTTACTGATCAGAACAAGCTGAAACTTTGCAAGTTCTATCTGACTGCAGTACCAAGTGGGCTCGTGAAAACCGTTTCATTTTATCTTAATTCGTTTGTGTTTGGGAGACAGTAAAGTATAAAATAAGCGACCAAATTCTAATGCGCTAGCGGTCATGACTCGAAAATACTTACGATGTGCGCTTGTTAATTCTGTTTTACTGATCAGAACAAGCTGAAACTTTGCAAGTTCTATCTGACTGCAGTACCAAGTGGGCTCGTGAAAACCGTTTCATTTTATCTTAATTCGTTTGTGTTTGGGAGACAGTAAAGTATAAAATAAGCGACCAAATTCTAATGCGCTAGCGGTCATGACTCGAAAATACTTACGATGTGCGCTTGTTAATTCTGTTTTACTGATCAGAACAAGCTGAAACTTTGCAAGTTCTATCTGACTGCAGTACCAAGTGGGCTCGTGAAAACCGTTTCATTTTATCTTGATTCGTTTGTGTTTGGAAGACAATAAGGTATAAAATAAGCGACCGAATTCCATTGCGCTAGCGGTCATGACTCGAAAATACTTACGATGTGCGCTTGTTAATTCTGTTTTACTGATCAGAACAAGCTGAAACTTTGCAAGTTCTATCTGACTGCAGTACCAAGTGGGCTCGTGAAAACCGTTTCATTTTATCTTGATTCGTTTGTGTTTGGAAGACAATAAGGTATAAAATAAGCGACCGAATTCCATTGCGCTAGCGGTCATGACTCGAAAATACTTACGATGTGCGCTTGTTAATTCTGTTTTACTGATCAGAACAAGCTGAAACTTTGCAAGTTCTATCTGACTGCAGTACCAAGTGGGCTCGTGAAAACCGTTTCATTTTATCTTAATTCGTTTGTGTTTGGGAGACAGTAAAGTATAAAATAAGCGACCAAATTCTAATGCGCTAGCGGTCATGACTCGAAAATACTTACGATGTGCGCTTGTTAATTCTGTTTTACTGATCAGAACAAGCTGAAACTTTGCAAGTTCTATCTGACTGCAGTACCAAGTGGGCTCGTGAAAACCGTTTCATTTTATCTTAATTCGTTTGTGTTTGGGAGACAGTAAAGTATAAAATAAGCGACCAAATTCTAATGCGCTAGCGGTCATGACTCGAAAATACTTACGATGTGCGCTTGTTAATTCTGTTTTACTGATCAGAACAAGCTGAAACTTTGCAAGTTCTATCTGACTGCAGTACCAAGTGGGCTCGTGAAAACCGTTTCATTTTATCTTAATTCGTTTGTGTTTGGGAGACAGTAAAGTATAAAATAAGCGACCAAATTCTAATGCGCTAGCGGTCATGACTCGAAAATACTTACGATGTGCGCTTGTTAATTCTGTTTTACTGATCAGAACAAGCTGAAACTTTGCAAGTTCTATCTGACTGCAGTACCAAGTGGGCTCGTGAAAACCGTTTCATTTTATCTTGATTCGTTTGTGTTTGGAAGACAATAAGGTATAAAATAAGCGACCGAATTCCATTGCGCTAGCGGTCATGACTCGAAAATACTTACGATGTGCGCTTGTTAATTCTGTTTTACTGATCAGAACAAGCTGAAACTTTGCAAGTTCTATCTGACTGCAGTACCAAGTGGGCTCGTGAAAACCGTTTAATTTTATCTTGATTCGTTTGTGTTTGGAAGACAATAAGGTATAAAATAAGCGACCGAATTCCATTGCGCGAGCGGTCATGACTCGAAAATACTTACGATGTGCGCTTGTTAATTCTGTTTTACTGATCAGAACAAGCTGAAACTTTGCAAGTTCTATCTGACTGCAGTACCAAGTGGGATCGTGAAAACCGTTTCATTTTATCTTAATTCGTTTGTGTTTGGGAGACAGTAAAGTATAAAATAAGCGACCGAATTCTATTGCGCTAGCGGTCAAACTTTAAAAATACTTACGATGTGCGCTTGTTAATTCTGTTTTACTGATCAGAACAAGCTGAAACTTTGCAAGTTCTATCTGACTGCAGTACCAAGTGGGCTCGTGAAAACCGTTTCATTTTATCTTAATTCGTTTGTGTTTGGGAGACAGTAAAGTATAAAATAAGCGACCGAATTCTATTGCGCGAGCGGTCAAACTTTAAAAATACTTACGATGTGCGCTTGTTAATTCTGTTTTACTGATCAGAACAAGCTGAAACTTTGCAAGTTCTATCTGACTGCAGTACCAAGTGGGCTCGTGAAAACCGTTTCATTTTATCTTGATTCGTTTGTGTTTGGGAGACAGTAAAGTATAAAATAAGCGACCAAATTCTAATGCGCTAGCGGTCATGACTCGAAAATACTTACGATGTGCGCTTGTTAATTCTGTTTTACTGATCAGAACAAGCTGAAACTTTGCAAGTTCTATCTGACTGCAGTACCAAGTGGGCTCGTGAAAACCGTTTAATTTTATCTTAATTCGTTTGTGTTTGGGAGACAGTAAAGTATAAAATAAGCGACCAAATTCTAATGCGCTAGCGGTCATGACTCGAAAATACTTACGATGTGCGCTTGTTAATTCTGTTTTACTGATCAGAACAAGCTGAAACTTTGCAAGTTCTATCTGACTGCAGTACCAAGTGGGCTCGTGAAAACCGTTTAATTTTATCTTGATTCGTTTGTGTTTGGAAGACAATAAGGTATAAAATAAGCGACCGAATTCCATTGCGCTAGCGGTCATGACTCGAAAATACTTACGATGTGCGCTTGTTAATTCTGTTTTACTGATCAGAACAAGCTGAAACTTTGCAAGTTCTATCTGACTGCAGTACCAAGTGGGCTCGTGAAAACCGTTTCATTTTATCTTGATTCGTTTGTGTTTGGAAGACAATAAGGTATAAAATAAGCGACCGAATTCCATTGCGCTAGCGGTCATGACTCGAAAATACTTACGATGTGCGCTTGTTAATTCTGTTTTACTGATCAGAACAAGCTGAAACTTTGCAAGTTCTATCTGACTGCAGTACCAAGTGGGCTCGTGAAAACCGTTTCATTTTATCTTGATTCGTTTGTGTTTGGAAGACAATAAGGTATAAAATAAGCGACCGAATTCCATTGCGCGAGCGGTCATGACTCGAAAATACTTACGATGTGCGCTTGTTAATTCTGTTTTACTGATCAGAACAAGCTGAAACTTTGCAAGTTCAATCTGACTGCAGTACCAAGTGGGCTCGTGAAAACCGTTTCATTTTATCTTAATTCGTTTGTGTTTGGGAGACAGTAAAGTATAAAATAAGCGACCGAATTCTATTGCGCGAGCGGTCAAACTTTAAAAATACTTACGATGTGCGCTTGTTAATTCTGTTTTACTGATCAGAACAAGCTGAAACTTTGCAAGTTCTATCTGACTGCAGTACCAAGTGGGCTCGTGAAAACCGTTTCATTTTATCTTAATTCGTTTGTGTTTGGGAGACAGTAAAGTATAAAATAAGCGACCAAATTCTAATGCGCTAGCGGTCATGACTCGAAAATACTTACGATGTGCGCTTGTTAATTCTGTTTTACTGATCAGAACAAGCTGAAACTTTGCAAGTTCTATCTGACTGCAGTACCAAGTGGGCTCGTGAAAACCGTTTAATTTTATCTTAATTCGTTTGTGTTTGGGAGACAGTAAAGTATAAAATAAGCGACCAAATTCTAATGCGCTAGCGGTCATGACTCGAAAATACTTACGATGTGCGCTTGTTAATTCTGTTTTACTGATCAGAACAAGCTGAAACTTTGCAAGTTCTATCTGACTGCAGTACCAAGTGGGCTCGTGAAAACCGTTTCATTTTATCTTGATTCGTTTGTGTTTGGAAGACAATAAGGTATAAAATAAGCGACCGAATTCCATTGCGCTAGCGGTCATGACTCGAAAATACTTACGATGTGCGCTTGTTAATTCTGTTTTACTGATCAGAACAAGCTGAAACTTTGCAAGTTCTATCTGACTGCAGTACCAAGTGGGCTCGTGAAAACCGTTTCATTTTATCTTAATTCGTTTGTGTTTGGGAGACAGTAAAGTATAAAATAAGCGACCAAATTCTAATGCGCTAGCGGTCATGACTCGAAAATACTTACGATGTGCGCTTGTTAATTCTGTTTTACTGATCAGAACAAGCTGAAACTTTGCAAGTTCTATCTGACTGCAGTACCAAGTGGGCTCGTGAAAACCGTTTCATTTTATCTTAATTCGTTTGTGTTTGGGAGACAGTAAAGTATAAAATAAGCGACCAAATTCTAATGCGCTAGCGGTCATGACTCGAAAATACTTACGATGTGCGCTTGTTAATTCTGTTTTACTGATCAGAACAAGCTGAAACTTTGCAAGTTCTATCTGACTGCAGTACCAAGTGGGCTCGTGAAAACCGTTTCATTTTATCTTGATTCGTTTGTGTTTGGAAGACAATAAGGTATAAAATAAGCGACCGAATTCCATTGCGCTAGCGGTCATGACTCGAAAATACTTACGATGTGCGCTTGTTAATTCTGTTTTACTGATCAGAACAAGCTGAAACTTTGCAAGTTCTATCTGACTGCAGTACCAAGTGGGCTCGTGAAAACCGTTTCATTTTATCTTGATTCGTTTGTGTTTGGAAGACAATAAGGTATAAAATAAGCGACCGAATTCCATTGCGCTAGCGGTCATGACTCGAAAATACTTACGATGTGCGCTTGTTAATTCTGTTTTACTGATCAGAACAAGCTGAAACTTTGCAAGTTCTATCTGACTGCAGTACCAAGTGGGCTCGTGAAAACCGTTTCATTTTATCTTAATTCGTTTGTGTTTGGGAGACAGTAAAGTATAAAATAAGCGACCAAATTCTAATGCGCTAGCGGTCATGACTCGAAAATACTTACGATGTGCGCTTGTTAATTCTGTTTTACTGATCAGAACAAGCTGAAACTTTGCAAGTTCTATCTGACTGCAGTACCAAGTGGGCTCGTGAAAACCGTTTCATTTTATCTTAATTCGTTTGTGTTTGGGAGACAGTAAAGTATAAAATAAGCGACCAAATTCTAATGCGCTAGCGGTCATGACTCGAAAATACTTACGATGTGCGCTTGTTAATTCTGTTTTACTGATCAGAACAAGCTGAAACTTTGCAAGTTCTATCTGACTGCAGTACCAAGTGGGCTCGTGAAAACCGTTTCATTTTATCTTAATTCGTTTGTGTTTGGGAGACAGTAAAGTATAAAATAAGCGACCAAATTCTAATGCGCTAGCGGTCATGACTCGAAAATACTTACGATGTGCGCTTGTTAATTCTGTTTTACTGATCAGAACAAGCTGAAACTTTGCAAGTTCTATCTGACTGCAGTACCAAGTGGGCTCGTGAAAACCGTTTCATTTTATCTTGATTCGTTTGTGTTTGGAAGACAATAAGGTATAAAATAAGCGACCGAATTCCATTGCGCTAGCGGTCATGACTCGAAAATACTTACGATGTGCGCTTGTTAATTCTGTTTTACTGATCAGAACAAGCTGAAACTTTGCAAGTTCTATCTGACTGCAGTACCAAGTGGGCTCGTGAAAACCGTTTAATTTTATCTTGATTCGTTTGTGTTTGGAAGACAATAAGGTATAAAATAAGCGACCGAATTCCATTGCGCGAGCGGTCATGACTCGAAAATACTTACGATGTGCGCTTGTTAATTCTGTTTTACTGATCAGAACAAGCTGAAACTTTGCAAGTTCAATCTGACTGCAGTACCAAGTGGGCTCGTGAAAACCGTTTAATTTTATCTTGATTCGTTTGTGTTTGGAAGACAATAAGGTATAAAATAAGCGACCGAATTCCATTGCGCGAGCGGTCATGACTCGAAAATACTTACGATGTGCGCTTGTTAATTCTGTTTTACTGATCAGAACAAGCTGAAACTTTGCAAGTTCTATCTGACTGCAGTACCAAGTGGGCTCGTAAAAACCGTTTCATTTTATCTTAATTCGTTTGTGTTTGGGAGACAGTAAAGTATAAAATAAGCGACCGAATTCTATTGCGCGAGCGGTCAAACTTTAAAAATACTTACGATGTGCGCTTGTTAATTCTGTTTTACTGATCAGAACAAGCTGAAACTTTGCAAGTTCTATCTGACTGCAGTACCAAGTGGGCTCGTGAAAACCGTTTCATTTTATCTTAATTCGTTTGTGTTTGGGAGACAGTAAAGTATAAAATAAGCGACCGAATTCTATTGCGCGAGCGGTCAAACTTTAAAAATACTTACGATGTGCGCTTGTTAATTCTGTTTTACTGATCAGAACAAGCTGAAACTTTGCAAGTTCTATCTGACTGCAGTACCAAGTGGGCTCGTGAAAACCGTTTCATTTTATCTTAATTCGTTTGTGTTTGGGAGACAGTAAAGTATAAAATAAGCGACCAAATTCTAATGCGCTAGCGGTCATGACTCGAAAATACTTACGATGTGCGCTTGTTAATTCTGTTTTACTGATCAGAACAAGCTGAAACTTTGCAAGTTCTATCTGACTGCAGTACCAAGTGGGCTCGTGAAAACCGTTTAATTTTATCTTGATTCGTTTGTGTTTGGAAGACAATAAGGTATAAAATAAGCGACCGAATTCCATTGCGCGAGCGGTCATGACTCGAAAATACTTACGATGTGCGCTTGTTAATTCTGTTTTACTGATCAGAACAAGCTGAAACTTTGCAAGTTCTATCTGACTGCAGTACCAAGTGGGATCGTGAAAACCGTTTCATTTTATCTTAATTCGTTTGTGTTTGGGAGACAGTAAAGTATAAAATAAGCGACCGAATTCTATTGCGCTAGCGGTCAAACTTTAAAAATACTTACGATGTGCGCTTGTTAATTCTGTTTTACTGATCAGAACAAGCTGAAACTTTGCAAGTTCTATCTGACTGCAGTACCAAGTGGGCTCGTGAAAACCGTTTCATTTTATCTTAATTCGTTTGTGTTTGGGAGACAGTAAAGTATAAAATAAGCGACCAAATTCTAATGCGCTAGCGGTCATGACTCGAAAATACTTACGATGTGCGCTTGTTAATTCTGTTTTACTGATCAGAACAAGCTGAAACTTTGCAAGTTCTATCTGACTGCAGTACCAAGTGGGCTCGTGAAAACCGTTTCATTTTATCTTAATTCGTTTGTGTTTGGGAGACAATAAGGTATAAAATAAGCGACCGAATTCCATTGCGCTAGCGGTCATGACTCGAAAATACTTACGATGTGCGCTTGTTAATTCTGTTTTACTGATCAGAACAAGCTGAAACTTTGCAAGTTCTATCTGACTGCAGTACCAAGTGGGCTCGTGAAAACCGTTTCATTTTATCTTGATTCGTTTGTGTTTGGAAGACAATAAGGTATAAAATAAGCGACCGAATTCCATTGCGCGAGCGGTCATGACTCGAAAATACTTACGATGTGCGCTTGTTAATTCTGTTTTACTGATCAGAACAAGCTGAAACTTTGCAAGTTCAATCTGACTGCAGTACCAAGTGGGCTCGTGAAAACCGTTTCATTTTATCTTAATTCGTTTGTGTTTGGGAGACAGTAAAGTATAAAATAAGCGACCGAATTCTATTGCGCGAGCGGTCAAACTTTAAAAATACTTACGATGTGCGCTTGTTAATTCTGTTTTACTGATCAGAACAAGCTGAAACTTTGCAAGTTCTATCTGACTGCAGTACCAAGTGGGCTCGTGAAAACCGTTTCATTTTATCTTAATTCGTTTGTGTTTGGGAGACAGTAAAGTATAAAATAAGCGACCAAATTCTAATGCGCTAGCGGTCATGACTCGAAAATACTTACGATGTGCGCTTGTTAATTCTGTTTTACTGATCAGAACAAGCTGAAACTTTGCAAGTTCTATCTGACTGCAGTACCAAGTGGGCTCGTGAAAACCGTTTAATTTTATCTTAATTCGTTTGTGTTTGGGAGACAGTAAAGTATAAAATAAGCGACCAAATTCTAATGCGCTAGCGGTCATGACTCGAAAATACTTACGATGTGCGCTTGTTAATTCTGTTTTACTGTTTAGAACAAGCTGAAACTTTGCAAGTTCTATCTGACTGCAGTACCAAGTGGGCTCGTGAAAACCGTTTCATTTTATCTTAATTCGTTTCTGTTTGGGAGACAATAAAGTATAAAATAAGCGACCGAATTCTATTGCGCTAGCGGTCATGACTCGAAAATGCTTACGATGTGCGCTTGTTAATTCTATTTTACTGATCAGAACAAGCTAAAACTTTGCAAGTTCTATCTGACTGCAGTACCAAGTGGGCTCGTGAAAACCGTTTCATTTTATCTTAATTCGTTTGTGTTTGGGAGACAGTAAAGTATAAAATAAGCGACCGAATTCTATTGCGCGAGCGGTCAAACTTTAAAAATACTTACGATGTGCGCTTGTTAATTCTGTTTTACTGATCAGAACAAGCTGAAACTTTGCATGTTCAATCTGACTGCAGTACCAAGTGGGCTCGTGAAAACCGTTTATTTTTATCTTGATTCGTTTGTGTTTGGGAGACAATAAGGTATAAAATAAGCGACCAAATTCTATTGCGCGAGCGGTCATGACTCTGTTATTTCTGAACTCGGTATAATATGGTGTGACTCTTTTTGACGGTGATATGTTTAAAATTTTGCCATGTGCTTGTGATAAATGTAATGTGCTTTCTGTTTCTGGTTCGGCCTGTCGTTTTGCGCGGTCAGACACATAAAACAAATTGAGAGATTGAGAAAAAAGTCAATTGTAATAAATTGTAACTGAAAGTTAGTCGTGATATCAGTTAATTTTGCTTTTTTAGCCTCCTCTTGTATTGGTAGCTTTTTGGCATTTTGGATTCTGCATCTACACGTGCGTTACGTAAAAGAAAAAAAACAACGATTGATGTATATTTTATATCCGACTCCATCTCTAATTATTCCTACGCAAGATATAAACTTTTTTGATACATTTTTAAATTTGTGGATGCAATTGGTTAATATTATAATGTCTCATGGTCGAATTTGAATGCGGTTTTGTAAGATTTTGGATTACCTGAATTATCAGTACGAGTGAAAGCGTATGTGCTAAACGTCGGTGAGGTGAGATTGCTATCTGAGAAGAAAGGTCGAGTAAGTAACCATTAGTGTCTAACATTATGAATGAATATGAAAGAGCTAGAGTCGAAGAAGACAGGTGAATGCTACATTTTAATAGCTGTTTTTGTTCACTTTCCTGTAACACATATCTGATTTAGTTCTGACTCAACGTTGACATCAGACTCCGAATTGAGAGGAAAAAGAGGAAGGTGACTTGTGCTTTTACTGCTTTGTATTCATTCTATGGCATACAGCAGGGGTGGGCAACCTTTGTTACTGTAGGGCCAATTATAAATGTCAAAATTGGATCGAGGGCCGCACATGTGCATCACACAAAGTGATTTTGCTTTGTTTCTTACCAAATATGCTTAACTACAAGTATAATTCGCATTTGATTCCAGCCAAATTTTGCCAGATTGCAGAAAACTAGCATCAGGCGCATTAATCAGCTCAAAAAAAGACATTGTTGTAAACTGTGGTTTTTTTACATGACAGGAAAAGGCCAAAAATCACCAGTGACAGTAGCGTTTCTGAGAGGTATGTAAGCAATATACAAATGCACAAAGCGTTAATGTGTGAACATGTTGAAATATTTGTTCATTAGTGCTGGTTCAAGTTCTTGTAGTTCCACTGAAGAGAGTAGTAAAGAATCTGATAGTGAAGGGTATGTTGATGACATAGTAAATTTGTTTCTCCTCTTAAACTTAACATGCATTTAGGAAAAGTAGTTTGCTGGAAACTATTGCACAACAAAGAAAACTTCGTCAAAAGTAAGTAGTCATATCAGAATGGAATTATGTGCGAAATAATTTAATTGTTAGAATCATTTGCCTAGCTAAATGAATCATGTATTAATTTATTTGATTGTTTAACTAATGGGTGTTATGTGTTGCAGAAAACATTCCTTCTCAACAAGTGCATCCTCAAGTTCTTCAAGTGGATTGTAAGTGACAGGCTGAAATAATACAAGTGTATACAAAACAAAAACCCCTAATGGTAAAAAGTAACTTTGCCATACATTTTTATGAATGATTAATCTTTTTCTTTCTTAATTTTCGTAAGTTATACTAGGTATAGTACAACTTATCACTGGTGGGGTTAAATAGATCTTTCCAGAGTGATTCCTGAACTTTTTAAGCATGTGTCTGATTTACAAACTACTTTATCATTCCGCAGGTTATGTTGCAGGATAACATGACAAAAGTTGTCCAAAACGCTAGTTTGCAACAAAAAATAGATTTTTAATGTTGTCATGCCTGCTTGCAATCTGTTATTAACCCAGAGAATGTTTGTAGTTTTTAAATTGGAAATCTCTTGCGGAGCACTAGTGTGCCAGGGGACACAGTTTAAGAATCACTGCTTTGCAGGTTGACTTGCATAAGTGATTGTTAGCAAAACAAATATATTCATAAATATATGCTAGACTTGTCTCTGTATCTAACTGGAAACAAATGTGCAATATGTGATTTTTTGTCATGCAGGTCCTGCTCACCAATAGGCTATAAAAGGTATGTGGATTTTTTCCCCATAAACTTTGTACATTATGATATGACTTTGCAACAAACTGATTTCAGGAGAAAAAGGCATTGTCCATTTTGCTTCAAGCAGTATGTAAATGTTACACACCATCGAAAAAAACATCCCGAAGTAAATCAAGAACTATTTTTTTATGACAGCTTTTCGAAAAAAAGTAGAACTGGAAGTTACCAAAATTTTAGGGGATTCATTTGCTACTTGTGTGGTAGAGGTATATATGGCTTGAAAAGTCATATGGCTAGAATCCACCCTGAGGTCACACTTCCGCTAAGTGTTGCAGAACAACGTTCAATACCAAAAATATTAGAACTTAACGACATATTAGAATGCTACAAAGAGGAAATTGTCCATGTGGGATTTGGTAAAAGAAATGAATGCTGCAAAGAATCAGCTACTACATATTGCAGACAGATCAGAGCCTTGTTGGACAACGATTTGGAGAACTTAAGATTTCCAGATAAAATTTACAAAAAATTAACAATCAAGGCAAACTGCAGTGGAAGAGACAGCACAAGATACACTTACCTTGCTACTTTTCAAAATTTTTTGCAGTATGTCCAGATATACTATAGCAAGATTTATAAAAGGGATGTCAGAAAATTGATTATTCTTGTGAGTCAATGGATGGCAAGGCAAAGAAGCAAAAAAGAAAAACGAGAATGCATAGTGAAGGCGAATGCAACCAAAAATTTAAAAGATTGCCAGTTTCCAGGTAGTGCAGTTGTTGAATATGAGAAACAAGAAACTGCACAAAAGGCAAATTTACTAAGGAAATCTGAGCCTGGTAGTTTGACAAAAGAAGATACATCATTGATAGTATCTGATTTATTTCTAAAAATAATTTGCAAGCAAGGATGCAGATCATGTGTGCTAACAGGCATGACTCACTCAGAACTTCGCGATGCTGGAGAAACAGAGAACAAAAACTTTTCAATCATGGTTTCAGATCAAAAGGAAAAGAAACGGCAGGGGTGCATTGTACTATCTCACAGTGAACTACAAGAGTTAAAGTGCACCTCTGTTCATTTGTGGAAATATCTAGGCCTAACACCTTCAGCAGAGGATAAAGTATTTCCATCATTAAAAGTGCAAAATCAGGCAATTAAAATGCAAGCTTCGGAATTTAATAAGCTTTACAAACAAATAAGTTTGTTTTGTTTTAACAAAGAAGTAACAGTTACTGACACTAGGAAATTAATTACAAAAAAGGTCAGTAAAGCCCCCAAAACAGTTCAAGCAGCTGTGGCAAGAGCTGAAGGACATTCAGTTGAAGTGGCAGAAAGGTTTTACAACATCACTGACCCGGGAGAGCTAGTGGAAGATGCAAGACAAGCATTAAAATTGTTGTCAGAAAGTAAGTAGTAAGGATTCAACTTTTCTATTAAAGCATATGTTTTATACCAAGCTGACAACTAAATTTTACAATTATCAGTAAGTGTGTAAAAAGTTTGTTGATAAACATACAGAAACGTTTTATAACAAAACATACTAATAACAGTTTTATTTGGCAAAAAAACTTCTTTTGTGAAGCGATATTGTGCCCTTTTAACAGTTGTAATTTTGGTAATTAGTAACTACAAGTAAAGGGGTATTTTTATGATGTCATTTTGGTCAGATGTAAGCTCTGGAGGTTCTGCTGATGCTGATACTATGAAGACTGGAGGACCTGCTGATGTTGATACTATGAAGGCTGGAGGACCTGCTGATGCTGACACTATGAAGGCTGGAGGACCTGCTGATGCTGACACTATGAAGGCTGGAGGACTTGCTGATGCTGACACTATGAAGGCTGGAGGACCTGCTGATGCTGACACTATGAAGGCTGGAGGACCTGCTGATGCTGACACTATGAAGGCTGGAGGACCTTCTGATGCTGAAAAAATGATGAGCAGGGGGGCGACTCATGCTGACCATGCAAAGGCTACAGGTAAGAACATCAAATTAAGAAAAAAGCCAACATCATAAAACATTTAACCACAAATTAAAAATATTTGCAGATTCAATTCGTGTCAAATTCCTTGATGACCAGGAGATTGTGGATATTAACAACATAAAGGACATTCGTTCAAAGCACAAAAAGAGACTGAAGAATTTGCATCAAATTGTGCTGGGCGATGAAATAAAAGCCAGATGGGCTGATGGATTGTTTTATCCAGCAGTTCGAATCCAAAAATGTAATGTTTACACTTGTATTTTATTAAATCAATGCTAAGAATATGGTTTGTATACCAGCCAAATATTTACAATACTGTACATGCATTTTTAGGGTCAAGGTGTGTTGAAGTAGGTCATCGTTTATGGTAAAGGGTAATTAAACTATCATAATTTCATTTGTTTGGGTGAAACTTTGCTGATGCAACATCTTATGGGGTGTTAAGGTATTTCAAGGATTGGTCATTATACTATTGGCTGCTATCAACACTTTTTTCCTGCCCGCTACCATCTTAACTGACTTCGGTACTCATCACATCAAACACACACATACAAAAAAAGATTTTGCATTAAAGCTTGCATGTTTTATTACTTGTCTGTGGAACTATGCATTTACATAGAAACATAAAATATATAGTAGGCCGGCCAAATACAACTGGTTTGATTGAATGTATTTAAACCACTTGTCAAACTGTAACATACCTTTATTTTTAGATTCACCAACCAAAGCATATGAATCTGATTCAGAAATCAAGAAAAAGAAATCAAGAAAAAGTCTGTTTTAGTTACTATACAGCAGTATAGTACTGCATGGTATTGTTCTTTTGTTTTTATATTCGTTAATAAATAATACAAAAAATGCAAATGACACAGACCTGATTTTAAATTGCCAAGACACTTGTGTTGAAATGAGATGAGTTTATTTTGGTAAAAGGTGACCAGCAGCAAAAACATTTCTTAAAAAACACAATACAAGGCTATTTGCTATTGTAAACGTCGTGCAGAAAGTACTTAAATGTAAGTAACAAATGTAAGCTATTGCCAGGCATAATATCAAGTTTGTAGAGCAATTTGCCAGAAGAGCTCTACAACTTGGTAAGTAACAAATTTTCTACGAAGTGGAAACAAATTTGTTTCGAAAATTATTTTCACGAAATTTCCCATTTTTGAGCTCTTTATCGACATCGAGCGAAAGCAAAATTTTCTGAGCAAAAATTCGTTTCGAGTTTACGGAAACAAATTTTTGTTTGGCAGATTTTTTTGGCAAATTTGTTTCGAAAATTTGCTTCGAAAACGAATTTCGAAACAAATTTGGCCAAAAAAATTGTTTCCGAAACAAAATTCGTGATTTCGAAACGAATTTGGCCATTTCGAAACGAAAACGGAAACGAAAATTCGTTTCAAATGCAAAAATGTATGTAATGGTCAACCTGACCATACCCATCTCTTACCGGTTGTATTCGAAATCAATGACTGCATGATGAAAACCTTTGCTGAGGACCCTGTAATGTTTGAACCACCTCATCTTCATAAGCCAACTCTACATAGTCTCCCACCTAAACAAAACTGAATATTACAGAGTAAACCGGTTAATCACATTTTTTATAATTGCATGTCTTCGTCAAACTTCAGGACATTGTCCGCCTAATCACATATTTCGAAAATACGCACAATAGCGCAAAACAGCAAATTGTTCATACGATGTTAATTTAATGTTGCAGATCTGCGTATGCCGTACGAATTCCTAGTTTAATACTTGTTTTAATTCCTCCTTTCTCAGTGAGGCACAAACGAAAGATTTACCTTAAGATAACCAGAAATATACTTTTCCGAACCATCCGAAGGAAATTCAGAAGACACATTTTCCAAAGCTTCTGGTTTAATCGGACCACTATAGTAAAAAAACATTTCTGTAACTATAGTCACATTTTCCAACAATTGTTTGATTTTGAAGTGCGGCTTCTAACCGTAACAATTTATCATACAGTTTTGTTTATAAAAACAACAATTCGTCCTGGAAATTTAAAAAGCAGTAACGATAAAACAAACATTTTTTTTTAATTTAAAAGCATCTACAGCCCTAGACTGGTAAGAGCTCGTTGTACGGTACGTATTGCCACCTGAAACAGCTAAACTGCCAAAATAATTTAGCTGCAATATTTAAATATTTAAACATGGAATAAGTTGAAGTTATTGAAATACGCTACAAAAGCGACCCCAGTCTAATGGTAAAGTATAAACTAAAAAAATCTAGTCACTGTTGATATTTAAACCACGACAGGTGCTTTTCCTGGACCTAAATTTTGCTTGATTAATTCCTTTCGCCTGGCATACTATGATTTGAAACCGGGGTGTAAACCAGAAGGAATAAATTTGTGGTTGCTTAAGTTTACCTTTGGCCAGACTCTGGAAAATAAACAACAGGTTCGTTTTCAATGCCGAAGAAAATCACTGTTCCAACTTTCCCCATGTTCTAGAACGTGCACAAGGCAAATGTTTTTAAAAGTATAGTTACAGTAGATCAGACTTGATACTACAAACGTCATCACACCTTGAAGTTAAACTAGTAGTAAACATTTTTCGAGGGACTGTTGCAAAATTGCCTGGAAATTTTATGTCAGTTTTAAGAAATATTTTTTTTACTTGATTTTAAAAATTATTTCTTGCTTGGTGTCGTTGTAACACACTTATCCAATGTAATTGGTATGAATTTGGTCACTCAGGCTGTCAAGTACATACGTTTTATTTTTTAACATACTTTTGTAATCTGCTCATCCCACCATTGTTTCTGCACTTGCTTTAATTGCCGTTTTTTTAATTTGATCTTAACACGGTCACCAATCTGTAATAAGCAAATTAACAACAGTTATCTAAGTTATACACAGTTGTCCATTTTTTTATCTCAAAGGTTAATGACAAAACGATGAAAAGATTTTTCATGGTTCGTGTTTCTTGTTTGGTAAACTTATAATATTTATTATTCTTAGAAATTATTCTATTGAAATATCGTTGAAAAAATATAGAATGTTTTTTTCGCATTTATATTTCTACAAGAAAGTGAATTTTAGTTATTCAGTCTATCTTTCAAAGAGTAACTTACCTGAAATAAACATAACGTTGAAAACAATTCATTTAAAACAATCAAAAGTCATAAGGGTCAGTTTGAAACCTCCTTTCGAGTCAATGTTAGTTCATGATTATAAAATATGCTTAAAAGCAAACAGCGAAAATGTATTCAAGTAATATTTTTTGGAATTCTTGAATATAATTGAATATATTACGACTGTATTGCTGCTAAAAAAACTTTACTACAGACAGTCACATTTCCTCGAGTAACGTACGAGAAAAAGGCAAATATTACTGATTGATATAATGTTAAGCAAACAAATGGTAAACAAACTAACAAACATATTCTTTGTTACACAGTCCTACAATGTTAAGTGGGAGTGATGTTTATTGTACAATGTATCATGTACTAGTCTAAAAAATTTGGCAAACTTACTAGTATTTTCAATAAAATGGTTAGCCTACCTTTATATTTTTCCCATCCGGTCTTCGGTCATTATTTTTTCCTGAATCACAGTTTTCACCCGAATCACTGATTTTTTTTGAACCACTGCTTTCTTCTGGTTCACTATTTTCTCTCAAATCACTATTTTCTTTCGTACCATCTTTATCAAATAGGCGCTGGTCATTATTTTCCCGCATGCTGCATAAATACAATACAGTTGTTTTTTTGTTTTTAAAAAAAAAAACGACTTGCATGTTTTTTTAT